>NC_063224.1:15607500-15695000 GCF_020740725.1 Corvus hawaiiensis
ATTAATGAATAAATAAAAATAAATGTGTCAAGCTATAATTAACAACAAGAATTGGGCATCTTGTCACGGGATTGTACTCTTAGCAGTAGGTAACCTTCCATTCATTGGAGACTACCCCACATATTAAAAATAAAAGGACATTCAGTGTCACAAAGGAATAAATCTTCCAGCTCTTGCATAGCCCTCTTTTCTTTGGAATAGCTACCAGGGTAGCAGAGTTGTTTAAAATATATGTGAAAAAATAAGAAAAAAATAATTAATTTTAAAAAGAAGAACATATACAATATACATAAATTTGCCTCATCCCAATTATTTAGTTATCAGTAATAATCACAAGGGATTTAAAAGGAGGAA
This sequence comes from Corvus hawaiiensis, assembly GCF_020740725.1. Classification (NCBI taxonomy): domain Eukaryota; kingdom Metazoa; phylum Chordata; class Aves; order Passeriformes; family Corvidae; genus Corvus; species Corvus hawaiiensis. The sequence goes on from NC_063224.1 coordinate 15,607,855, forward strand.
AGAATCTGAGACAGCATAACACCCTGCATGGCGTGAACGTTGGTGTAAATGACTGGAAAAGGTTGGCTGATTTGATGAAAACCCAATCAGACTCTCTAGGGAGATATTACTTTCCTCATTATTCCACTGATTGGCCTTATTTCATCTGAAGAATGCAGCACATTCTTTACAGTGCTGGCAAGCCTCTTTAACAATATCCAAGAAAAAAAAGCCCTATCACCTCTGTAATCGAAACAACAAGGAAATTAACCAGAGTCCCTTTCCTCAGGGAACTGTTACAGAACCCCCCAAAATCTCCTGATGGATTGGCACAGTGAACTGCGAGGGAAAGGGGGTGGGATTTTCTCAGATTTGGCACACAGCAAAAGCCTTTCATAAATTTGCTAAAAGCAACTAAAGCAGCAGGCTCAAGCCACAACTCCTCCCTCTGCACTGGAAAAAAAAATAACACTCAAGTTGTTTGCTTGTAGCAACCTAATCTTAACCAACAGTGACATAATTTACTAAGGGAGTTCGTTCTTGTGATACGAAATTTGTTATGCCCACATCACTGTGCAGGGCTTTAGAATAAAGCAGCAATTTCAAGTACAAAACACACTTGTGAAATTCAGTCTGAGAACTGTGTTATCAATGGCCTCAAGCTTGCAATAACTGTTAATTAAGTGTATTTTTCATTATTCTTTAGCAAAGAAGCAAGATTTAATGATGCAAGTTAACAATAGATGATAATTTAGAGTAGTGACAATAGTTTAATTATTCACACACGTATAAAAGTTAACTTCATAACTTATTTCTTTGTAAGAACAAGTTCATTTAAAATATTTTGAACAGTGCATACAATTACTACATATGGTATCTTGCCACGCTGTTTTTGTGATACAAGTCGATTCGCTACAGAAGTATCTCCTCCAGCAGCAATGCAGGAAAGGAATTCTTAGCCTTAATTTTAATTTTTTTGGTTTTGTTGTTTGAGAGGAGAACTGAATTTACTAGCAATAGATAGCAGTGGGGCCACTTGGTCAAAAACTGAGTCAAGAGTCTTTAAACAATGGGCCTCAATATTGCCTAAGCTATTTCCAAACCTTCCAAGGCCTTTGTTGAATTACAGGAAATACTGTGGGCAGAGAACAAAATTACAGCTCACGATAAGCTGGAAAATGGTGCTCCAAACCTACTTGAACACCAACTTCTGAATACATTTGAGTGTCTTGAGACCATCAATATCCTAAACTAAATCTAGATTAAATGTAGTCAAGAGCGCTTTGCAAGGAAGATGTTCTAGTGTTTGTAACAGAAAAATCAAAGGGGATATCAGTTTGACTCAAAGACTGTGAGTACCCAAGAAAATTATAATTATAGTGCATTTAAATATAAAGTGATTCCAAAGAACCACCTATTGAGTAAGCACTAATGATTCATTCTGTTCAACCAGTTCTTCTGTTACAATGCTGTATTTTGTACATTTAGTTCTCCTGGCAAAGGACAAGCCTAGGCACCCAAATAGCCAGCAATTTTAGACTAGATTTCCTGATTGAGAATGTGGAGATGTTCCTCAGTTATCACTCAATAAAACCTCTCAAAAATGTCTGTCACACAGAGAATTAGAACTCAGTAATAGTATGCAGCATCTATTTTCAGCTGACTCTTTGATTTACTGTTTTCTCCAACGCTGTGCCTGAAAACCTGCAGGGATGATATGCTGGTAGTCTGATCCCCTGGCCCAATCAGGCTGGTTTTTCTCTCTGCTAAGATCACATTTTAAAAGACAGATTTAAGGCCAATTAAAGATTTCATGGTGTCCTACACCATAAAGAGCTACGACGGTCTCTATTTTCAGAGAAATGTTCCTCCCCTCAAGGTAGAAACACTGAGAAAACAAAGTCACTGTAGATGCACCCTCTTACACCCATAAAATAGCAGCTGAGTTGGTGGAGAGGTTAAGATTATGAAGAATACTACCTTTTGCAAGAACTTTCCTGTTTTGCAGGAGTTTTGTTTCTAAGCAAGGCCAGCTGAAAGTGAGGTCAGACCAAGCTACTCATTTGACTTAAGCATGCATAACTGACACCCACGTTTTGTATTCACACATCCCTGAGGGTGCTCTTGGGAGGCCCCCTCAAGTTTTGAGTGGTTGCAGAGTAATGATGGAAATGTGGGAGACACTACATTCCCGCTCTGAACTGGCTCAAGTGCAATTAATTACGCCTTTTTGTCCTGCTGGATTCATATTACCATGAAAGCCAGTGTGTTTGTTCTTCCAGCAAACACAAGAGCCTTCTTTTTGTCAAGCTTATCAGAGTCACACAATTCAGTATTGAATCTTCTTGGAATGAACAAATATTCTGTGTATAATAGAGCCAGAAAATGTGACTACCTCAGGATATGCTTGCCTTTAGTGCAGTGGAAGCAAGGAGAGACACCCTGACCTTTGGATCTGTGTTTAGGGAAGTACCTTTGTTAGAAGGTGGTGCCCATGTTCTGGAGCCAAACATCTGTTTCTTTATACTAAAATACTCCTGCTTTTAGCAATATCAAGCTCAGTGCCCTGTGACTGTCTATAAAATTCAGAGGATAAGACAAAATCCACTGTTTTGCAAGTGATGCTTATTGGGAGCTCCTGAAACCGAGGTATTTTAAAGGATGAGCTAAATAAACCAAAAGATTACCCTGCTGTCAAGAAGCAGCTCCTTTCCTCTCTAGCCCTCAGAGGAAAGAAATGTGAAGGAAAACCTCAGGATGAGTAGAAGTGGAGGACATGAGGGAAAAGAGATTCAGTACCACTGAGTACATCTTAAGAAGACACCAGCAGCTCTGTGGTTTATGTACATCCTGGGGCATCTACAACCTGCATGTTCCTCTTGTATGACTCCAGTTCATCTTAGGACAAAGAAGTATCTATTCTTGATCACTTACAGACATATTTTCTCCAGCAGGCTTTGAAGACCACAACCATGCCCACGTTGCTCCAGTAGTGATGTTTGCCCTTGCACAATAACTAAACTGCGGGTGATTTAGAGGCTTGATCACTCTTTGGAGACAGCTCTGCAGGGCGTTTTGCAAGCCCTGGTCAGCTCCCATACCCTCCCCTCCTTGCCCAGAGGCTCTAAGGAGGAGGCAGGGACAGCAACAACCTTGAACAAGATCCGGTATCTGGAGCTCAGTGCTCCTCATAGTCACGGCTCTGGAGCTCACCATTCAGGCAGACCTTCCTCGCATCTGCCTGCAGAAAGGCAATGCTCACCTCCCCAAAGACATGTCATTAACCACTGATGTTTTTATCAAGAGAAAGATGCTTTTATTTTTGCAAGAAACAGATGTGAAAACACATTCCAGGATACTGTAAACCAGTGATCTCTCAAGACCACACCTTGAGCTGCAACACTGTGGAGAATTCAGCTGGATAAAATTACCCATTGCCTTTGATGAATCCAGAATGCTACCTATCACTTATTTATTGCACTCTTCACTAAAGTAGCCTCATTTTGTAATGATGGAAGATTATAACATCTGATAACATTGCACATGAAAGAGCTTTTGTCCTATCCACAAAACGCTTCAATTAAGTATGGCAATCTTGATGTGCCCTCTTGATCAAAAAAAAAAAACAACAAACCAACAAAAACCCCAAACTGAGACAGGAGATCATCGTTCATCCAATAGTACAGAAACCAAATCACAACATCAACAACCTCAGTAAATACAGCGGCTGAACTGGCTGAACAAAATGTTCATTCAATTCAACTCCATCCCAGCTTCTGAATTCTAGATTAAACTAAAGCAAAATATGCCAAATTAGAATAACCTCTGAAATTCCTCCTATATTATTTATTTAGAATTTCCATCTAAAATTCATTAAAATTACTAGCTTGAGAAGAAATTCAACCTTCAGCATAGAAGGATGTCCAGCTGAGTAAAGTCATGTCTTCTGTTTCATTTAGGTATGGTGTTTGGCTCCAGCATTACACATAATATCTCACTAAAGGACAAGAAAAAGGGAAAAAAAAATTTTAAAAACCCAAGAAAAACCTCTGTTAAATAAACCAAAAAAAAACCCTCAGAAAAAAATCGATCTGCTTTCAAGCCTTGTGTAGTCATTTATGTCCCTCTTGTAGAACTCAGTCTGACTCACCTTCTAATCCTCCCCAGCTCTCATTTATCCCAATAAACAGATACTGACTCTTTTGTGTCCTGACTTGGGTTGCTGAGCTCAAAGTGTGTGTGGTATTTGAAGAAAGCTCTCACAGATCTGTTTTGGGTGAGGTAAAGTGCTTTGAGACCTGTTCCTTGTTAGACAAAAAAAATTTTAAAAAAAAATCCCTGCAATATGTGCTGTCCAGTTCCCAGAAATGGGAACAAAGTTAAATTAACCTGTGCTGGTCAAGAGGTTGGTTCCTGGAGGCTGTGTGAGCTCTGTTCTTGTTAAACACTGATTAAAAAAAAAGAAAAAAAAAATCAAAAAGAGATTTTTCTATTCTTCCCCAAGTGGTCTTAGAAGAAAAACAAAGAGATGAAGCCAATGTTTCTAAAAATATTTGGCCTGCAAAGCAGCCAATTTTAATTTTTGCATACTGATAATGTGGTTGGGCAGTTTAGAAGCCATGGAAATATCAACCTCCAGTCAACTTCTGAGTAGTGATTTCAGACTAAATGCAGCTCTCAGTCAAATCACTTAAGCTTGTCTAGTTTTTCTTTGAAGCCTGGGAAAAATCACAGTTTTTGACCAATTGCCATGGAAAACTATAAATCAGACTATGGTCATTGAAAGCTAGACTCAGGTTCACCATATGGTTTGTAAACCTGGAGAATCACTGATGCGTTTTGAGTTTCTGATGAAATCTGAAACATTAGCTGGTTTCACATGGTTTCAGATTCCCTTGCAAACATTTCAAACTCCCCATTCTCTCAGAGCATAAATTCTTTCATTCATTCTAGAATGTGTTAGGAGATGACAAAGGAAACTTAAGATTAAAAAGAAGAAAAAGGTAGAAATGTACAGTTTTCACAACTGTGTATACAACCAGCTTAATGACCCGGACAAATGCACTTAATTAAGCATTTATGTGCACAATTACCCAGTTTGTGAATAAAGTCTCTACAATTGCGTGTACTAACTGGATGTCAGATGTGCCTGGACTGTACATAACCTATGGTAAAACTGACCTTAGCAAAACATGGCCTTCAGCTTAATCAATTGTTTTATCTATTTCAAGGCATGTATAAAAAGTCAGATATATTCAGCACATCAGCTCAGTGTAAAACTCAACAGCCAACCTGGGAGGCTGGGTTTTTGTTTTGCAAGATTGTCAGTGCAACTTGCTGTAGGTGTTTGGAACCTGGGAGAGGTTTTATTTTTTATAGCAAAGTAAGGAAACTGTTTAAAAACAAAACAAAAAAAAAACACCAAAAAAACCCACAAAAAACCAAACAAAAAACCAACACCCCCCCCCCAAAAAAAACCAAAACCAAACAAAAAAACCCCAACAAAACAAAAAAAAACCAACAGACAACAACAAAAAACCGCACAGTCTTTTTCCATTTTGGTGAGAAATAGTTAATGTTCCATAGTCTTTGATTTATTTATTAAAAGTATTTTACCAGGAAACACAACAGAGACAGGACTTCTCATTTACAGTGAGACCCCAGAGAGCAGTAAATTTACATACACAAAGGACTAGCATCAACCCCTGAACCTTTAATGTTTATTTTGATAGCCCACCCTGCTGGTAAGGCCTTTTGTTAGGAAGCCAGGTACAACAAGGCAAGGATCCAAACAAACAACACTGGTAGCTTTGTTGACCAGGTCATATGATGTTCTGCCCTTGAACAGTACCCCTTGTCTTCTTACCCTTTGCCCCTAGAAAATGAAGTTAGTTAGAGTCCCTGTGGCAGATTTAGCATTTCCTTTCAGTGTCTGCCAATCTATCAAAATTCAGCTACCGCTGTGAACCCATCAACTCAGTGCAAAAAAGAACAAGGCTTACCATGGACCCCCTCAAAGTAGCAATCATTTATCCCTTCCTGAACTTTAGCTGACCTTTGTAAGCACGCTAGCAGTTGAAGCATGTAGCACCTTGGCGGGGACGATCGGGGCTGTGGGTTTTTCTCTCTCCCCACTCAGCCCCAAACCCGAGCTTTTATTTCCTTCCATCAATAAATACGTTGCATTTAGGAATAACCACGTGAAGGGAAATAAACTCTTCAGCAAGAGGATGCAATTGTGCAGCACCATGCAAAAGAGTAGAAACAAATATAAATACTCTGCATTTAGGGAGCCAGTTAGCATCACTTTGTAGAGGAGATAAACAAAACAAGTGGATTCCATCCACAAAGATTTATCGGAGGGAGGAGGGGAGATATTGTTCGCAGGACACAATGATGCATTTATATACAAATAATTGCAACGTAAAATGAATCATATAGAACATTCAGCTCCAAAACTGAGACTACCACATAGCTACAATATATTGGCTAAATATTGTGGTGCGTTTGTTTTATTTTTTAAAGCAGCAGGAAAATCTAGATTGCAGGAAGGGTTATACACAGTGTAACTCCCACTGTAAATTTAAACTGACCTAAGGGACATAATTACATACATCTCATCATGAGACAATATACTTTTTATTTGTTTGAATTTTATTTGTATTGGTGAAACTGACCTGAAAGTGACACAAGTTTATTAGAAAAAGGACTCTCAAAAACAGAGTGGGCTGGTCTTCTTACTCAAGATGGATGTGCCAACTTCTAGTATGATTAGAGAAATGGATAACTCACTAACATCTGTGCAAACTACAATAAAAAGGGATTTAGTGTTACCCCAAGGAAGGTAAAAGAGGCTGTCTGTCCATTAAACGCTTTATTACAGTGCCAGCAGCTTTTTTCTAACTCAGTTATTCCTGCACAGAGCTCAGCACTGTGACTGCCTGTCATCCTTACCAGACAGTGCTTGGGGCTTCATAGTTTTTTTGTGCAAGGTAGATGACAATCAAATGACTCATTGAGCAGGGAAAGCGCCTGACCCCTAGTGAAGGATTAACTACGGAAAGTGAGTGTGATCATGTCACACCATTACTTAGAATTTTCACAGTCAATTTCTGAAAATATGAGATAACTCCTTAAAGAGACAGCTCTTTCAGGAAGCGCTATGAGCCAGCAGAAATTCTCTTCCAGTACAAAGGCAGACAGTGCCATCACAGAGACATCTGCTTAGCTGCTCAGTGTAAACCAAACACCACCCTTCTCATCATAGCAGACAAGGTTAAGAGCGAGCAAGACAAAAATCAGATGGCTTAGACCATTCAGGTAGCCTAGGCAGAAAGCAAAGTGGGAAGAGAGAAGACTATTAAATTCTATGTAGTGACACAGTCTCTATTTAGGTTAACACAAGGACTTTTAAAATGTGAACATTAAAATCTCTATGCAAACACAGGTGGGCATTTCATGGGATCTTTCTCTTATATTAAAAAAGAAAACCTCTCTCAGCATACCATACGAATGCAACTGCCCAGAGACTGCCCAACAAATCCATTGAAAAGAGCAAATGTTTCACTTTGCTTGCAAACACCTTCCACACAGGGAATGCCTGTCCCTCCATGGCACAGCTGGACTACTGTAAGGAAATCTCAAGAAAAACCACAGAAATACTGTTGGGTTCACCAGCAGCATTAAGCCCCAGCTTGTTGTCTCTGTGAACCTATTATCACTTTCTCACATTAAAACCCCCTTGTGGTATAAGAAGAGAGGCCTGACCCATTAATCAGCAAATGAAGGGCCCATTTGCTCTGTTTTTACATAACACATTTTTTTCATGCACAGTTCTAAATGTGAGATTCATCAAGTTTCCACCTAAAAAAAAAAAAAAAAGTAATTCAGCCTAAGAACCTCAAAGCTTGGGCGTGCCAAAATGAGTTAACATCTGCTGCTGCCTGAATCTAATTGAAATGATTCATTATAAAATTTACAGATCTGCTTAATGATTTTGTATTTCTTTTTCAGAATCACCTTGTTCATTATCTCACCTTAGGTAAGCTGAATTCAGCAGAGCTGTGGTCTCCCTAGCAGGCTGGAGTTTGTACACAACAATTCCAAATAAAAGGAGGCTGATTTTTTCCTTTGACATTGTGTTTGTGATTTTTTTTTTTCTTTTTTTTTTTTTTTTTGTGAATATACACCCTCAGAGAAAAGCTCCATCATCATCGAACAGAGACCCATTAGGGGCACCTTGGAAATTTGGACCCTTTTACTAGAATCGGGGCTTAAATAGCACTTTAATTTATGGCAGTTTTCTGGCTGATGGCATTTTTGCTCTCAGGTAAGGTCATCCCAATATATATCCGTTTAGAGAAAGGCAACACAAGAATCTTTTTATGCTTTTTTATTTCCAAGTAGCCAACTACTCAGCTGCTAAAATGTAAGTCACATACAGAATATATGCATGCTTGATTCTACACTGTTTTTTAAAGGGAAAATGCTTTATGTGTGTGAAAAAGAGAAAAGTGAAAGAAAAAAAATGAATAAGCATGTGAATAATTAGATCAGAGTTAGATGCCACCTTTTCTCAGTGTTGAAACTGTGAGGAGAAAAAAAGTGCTACCATATAATTGACATAATTGATCTATTTTTTTCCCTTTTTTGCTGCAGTAATTTTTTATGCATGCCATTGTTGCTGTTATTATCCAAGATATGATCTTGTGTGGTTGATAATACTGACTAGATATGAATACTGGTAAGTACCAGCCAATCACAAATCTATAGTGTCTATTTCTGCATCACCAGGTGCTATCTCATGGGAAATATCCTCTTTTTTGGCAGGCACACAGCGCTCTGCATTATCTGTCATTTTCATTAGATTCAAGCTACAGCTGAGCCAAAAAGACTTAGTTCTAGCATATGTGCTCAAAATGGCCAAGATGAGATTGTCCAAATTCACCCTTTCAGGATTGTATTAGAAAACAACTGGAGCTAAAGCTAAAAATTAGGGCTAGCAAAGTATCTGAATTACATTTGGGAAACTGCAAACACCATAAGCTCAAAAGATTTCCAGCTTATCACAGTCATCACCTCCAAAAGCTCCAAGGAGCCTAAGTCAGCAATTTCTATGTTTTTCAACACTTCTTTTGTACAGACTAAATGTGATGATGTCAACAAAGAAGAGCAAGGACATCACAAGAAGACAAAATCCTTCTCTTTTCCAGTGGCTCAGAAAACTACAGCTAGAAGCCACTGATTACATGCAAATGCCATATTTAATAGGTCAATGTTATTATATTCTGAGTCAGCACTAATATATTAGTTGGGACTGTTGTTTATTAATAATTCTGTAGCTAAACTATATGAAATGGGACCATGAGCCTTTCTTCAATTACAATAAAATAGTAATACTGTATCCTCCATCTAATGAGGACAGGCTTAATTGGGATGGTTGCTTTATTAAGATACCTCCCAGGAAACTAATTTGGTATAATGTTAGTGAATAGCTGTGACTGCTGTTTAATTGGGATGGTACTAACAAAAACTCTGCTTAATGGGGATACATTTGGTCAGTACCAAGGGGTTAAGTGATACTTAACTTGGTGTTAAATGGGTGTGAAATTCTGATTTTTGTTCTTTTAATGAAGACATAGCTAACTAGGGGTCAGGCAAGTAAAACAGGCAGGAAAATAAAATTCTATCACTATCATTTTTGTCCTCTCATTTCATTGCAAGAACTTTAAAAATGGCAAATGACTCCTTGGTAGCATTCATTCAGTTCCTCAGATATAATCTCCAAACTCTGTTAAAATTTATTAGTCTCTGACTTTCAACCAATACAGTACTTTTTCAGTGAAAGAAGATTTCACATGACTGAATTCATGTGATTTCGTCCTGCATTTAGGAAGCATTTCTAGGTGGTCACTTAGCCAAGGGCTATGAAGAAGCCTTTACCCCACTTAAATCTGTTTTAATTCTGTGAGCTGAAACATGAGTCCTCTGCTACTCCTATTCAAAGGGATGGAACTGGCAGGAAGGCTCAAAATGAAAATCAAAAGCCATACCCATGTCAGGTCTCCCGCAAGCCATCCATATGCATGAGAAAATGTATTTGTAGTAAAGTTCAATCTCCTGTAACAAGCAAATAGCTTACACAGACCTTCCTCCTGCATGTAAGCCTTTTACTCAGGGAACCAGGGAAGCAGAAACAGCAACTTGATCTCAGTGATCAACACATATATAGGAAGTTTCCAATAGCAGTGCACCTACCAGCATCTGTGGTACATATTAGCTAATAAATGTTTTATAGTAAAAAGTTTTGGTCTATGGAATGTAAACCCTTAATTATGAGCTCTACACCACATCTAAAACATTTATCAACCAATATTGAATAGCAAACATCTGTAAAAATCAATCTCTTTTTGTGGCTCATTTGCAAACCAAGGAAGAACTAAATTGTGCATAATAAGCACAAAAATGATCAGAAGATCTGCAGAACTGGCATAAAAAGATAAAAGGATATCCCATTATGGGACTACTGCAAATCTTTACCTACAACTAGAATTCAGGATTTATTGGTAACAGGAAACTAAACTGTTGGCGTTTAAAAAAATATTCACAAGAAATCAAGTAGAGGTCTATGTTTTAAAATCAAACTTGAGGTATGAGTCCAAAACAGATTTTTGGTCATTGTTAAAATTTAGTGTTGCCTTGAATGTTGTTTAATCCTATCAAGTATTAAATTCCACTGCTTGATTACTCTTATTGTACAGTCTCTCTATTTGGATTTGGGGTGGGGGGGGGGGGGGATGGGGGGGGGGGGATGGGGGGGAGGGAGGGCTTTGAGGGGGTGGGGATCACATGATGCTTTCTTATTACTTTGAAATAAATAATAAAATATCTTTAAGCTACTGAAGTTCAAATCAAGGCCTTCACTATAATCTGTTAAATAAGAAAAATACAGAAACTGCCTTATATTTTGAACTAATTCATTGTCCTGATAATGGAGCCAAGATGAGAGACTCTCAAAGCATTAAAGAGAAAGAATTTACAAATAAATTTTCAAACAGTGTTTCAGCAGGCAAGTATAAAGTTACCCAATATGTAAATTGCCTTATTAAAAGAAGAACTATGTCTTTTTCAGCCATCAGTTCAATTACATCGAAATATTTCAATAGAGAAATCTAGTAGCTGTGCACAGGAGAAGTCCTTTAGAGAAGTGACTCAGGTGTGACATGAAAACTGAAAAACATGCATGAGCTGAGAAGGTACCAAAATGCACAGGATCCACTAGCTCTGCAACAAACTGACAGCTTCACCAGTGTGAAGATGTTGACACCATTCTAAGATTGCATTTGGCCTTTTTGCCATGTCACTGATCTTCCATTCTCATAATGGGTATATTTAAAAAGGAGAGTTATATGAAACTTCGCTTTTAAAGGAGCCAGAGATTCTGATGAGAAACACTCCTAACCAGTCCTGAGGAGTAAGATATAGGAAGCTTTTTCACCATTCCTGTTATGACTTTTTAAAAATAGTTCTTTATATTCCACATTTCACCACAGTAAGGTGAACCCAGTTTTGACCAGAAATGTCATCATGCAAAATTATACCTCAAGATAAAGGACCAATTTCTCTGGAACTTCAGGAGTATACTTTGGCCCTAAAAACATCCGTGCTTATCCCTTCTCCCTGATTTTTTGCAGAAACTTTTCAAACTGAAGGTCCTGGCTCAGCCTTTCATTGGGCAATGGTGCCAAGACACAAAGATGAAGGACATGAAATCCTCAGCAGGCCAGGTCAGGTGATGCACAGGTGATGCACAGGTGGTTCCTGGTGACGAGCAAACGTGGAGTTTATCCCATACAACAACCAAAGGATTGGTGGTCAGATGAGCACCAGGACTGAGGCTCAGCAAACATCACTGATTGGAGGACAAATGTGGCTTTGAGGGCACAAGGAAGATAATGAACCATACTTTGAGAAATCAATTTGTATTTTCCCTGTGGGGACAAATGAGCATTTTGCTGCAGCAAATCTGGAATGCTAATGGAGGCATAGAAAGGCTCTGGAAGGGGTAAAATAGTGCCTTGATTTTGAATAATGGGAGAATATGATTTGTAATTGGCCTGGGTCTTTGAAATTTGCTTACAGTCATTGTCTGCTAAATACTTTTTTTCCCAGGTTTGTTAGCCAAGATTCTCAGAGTCCTATGATCTGTGGCTGAAGAAGGTAGTTAGGGGAAAAAGTTAAAATGGCAATTTGTGTCTGAACAATTGCTGCAAAAATTAACAGAACACTAAAACATTATGCAATAGGATCTTTGAAAACTTCCCATGTTAAACTGAGACCATTACCTACACTGCAACTTAAACTTTGAAGAGCTTTGTATGTTATAAAGTCTTAGGGGTATCATACTGTTCTAACAAATATACCTCATATTTTTAAAACAAAAATGCAAAATGAGACTACAGATAAAGCAAAAATAACCAAGCAAAATTATCAGGCAAATCCTTTAAAGCTTATATTCCACATCAATTTAAATATCAAGTATTGAATGTAGTGGAATTTTACACAGTACACAGAGAACCAATAAAACTCCTTTTTTTTCTTTTTTCTTAGTGCTGTATGTAATCCCTAGAAAATCACCAACAGCTAATGTAGAAACAAAAGCACACTGCAGACCTGTGTGCTTTTTGCTTCTCTGAAACAAAACAAATTCTCTGTTCTGTTGGGGTTAAGGATTGGTGGTCTCATTTGAGTCCACAGTGGACAGTGAACTGCACAACATGGTTGGTGAAGCTTGTGGCACAATTCAGAGTGATTGGCAGCATTTGCTCAGGAGAGGCCCGAGGCTGGATGATGAAGTAACTTCCATTATAGAATACAGACAAGGTCAGCTGCATGCAGAGAGTAGCAACAAGAAGTCCTGGTCCCCAAAGCCTTTCTCATACTCAATGTATGCTTTTGTATTTTGCTGATATGCTTTAAGGAAAAAAATGTTTTTCAGCTATTAACTGCTATGTGCATGGAGGTTATCAAAACTGTGGAAAAAACTACATCCCATGTACAAGTTAAAAAACAACTGTGCTTATCTACTGCATCTAAAATAATCTAAGGCTGTCATAGATGTTTTTGCTATACTTTAGATAGAATGATTGATTTTAGAGAAGTTGTTTGGACTGTGTCTCTCAGGAAAGCTGTCCATAGAGCTGTAACTAAGAATAACAGTTATGCTTTAAGAGTTATGCCCAGGTTTGAGAGGCCCACCTGCAGAGCAGCTCAAAGTCCTCAAGCTTGCCTACAGAAATAGGATTGCTTAGAGCTGGAAAGGAGCATTTCACAGTGCTGCCTGAGCTCAAAATTTTCAATGAAAATCAGAGTTACAGTAAAACAAGTCCCATAGTAAAGCAAATCATTCAAACCAAATGAACTTAGAAAATCCAGTATGAAGTTAGAGTTTGTAGGAATGTTCCTAGAAACAACTCAAGTACTGAGAAAGACACTCATGCTACAGCCTGGATTTTATTACCCAATAGTTCACATGACAAAACATTTAATAAATTGAAATTCAGCTTATGCAAGTGGGCAACAGTTCTCAATCCTTGCTGTAATCTTAGTGCTTTGGTATCTTCACTTCCCATGAGTATCCAGGAGCAAAACCCCTGCTAAGACAAAGCAGCCACCAACAGCCTGTAGAAAAGCTCATGGAAGTGAGCTTTTCCAACATGCCCCTTAACAGTGCTCTCTTCAGATTTCTTGTTAACAGCAATTAAATGGTTTCCTTCTCCTGCCTGGAGAAACAAAGGCCTGGTTGCCTAGAACTTTGAGTTATTAATTACAGTCCATTTTCTTCTCAGCCAAGGTCTGTTCCCAAGGTCACTAGGGAACATTGACAATATTCCACACTGTGTATTTAGCAGTCCACTTAATCCCTTTCTTTCCTTCTGTCTGTATATACAGCCATCTCTCATTTGCATGCTGTCAGACAGTACAGCTTGCAAGGGTGAAAGCAAAATGTACAGTAGACAATGCACCAAATTTCTTTTTAAATCACAGGCAACAAAACCCCCCAAACTACATTCTTAAGTTAAGAAAGAATTCACCTTGCTGGAGCCTCATGATGCTGCTGACAGATTATTCCCATTATATACGTCTATTTACTTTGCTAATCAATTAAAACACTGAAGTTAACATATGCCATATTAAGTGGTACATATGCTATGAAACAGTTTGTTAAAAAAAAAAAAGAAAAAAGCAGAAATACTTTTGTGAACTTCTGTTCCCATCTGATGTTTTAAAACAGTCTTGAAAAATTATCATTTTCTAGCCCAAACACAAAAGCATTTCTCCCACCCTCTGCTGCGGCAGCTGAAGTTAATGAAGGAGACCTTAGGGGAGAAGAGAAGCAAATGAAAAAATCCCCTCTTTGGCATGATATTGGCCATCAAGTCTTGTGGAAAGGTCTTAAAAAATGTTTAGGGTTAAGCAAAGACAAATTGTCTCAGAAATGAAACATCTTGTCTTTAGGCAATAAAATCTGGCTGCGACAATCTCCTGATGACAGAACTCATTTCTGCAGTTCCTGTGTGACACCATCCCCAGAAAGACTGGACATCTAAGGAGAGGGCCATCCCCAAGCTATGGTGCCTGGCACATAACGCCCTGTAACTTTGGAGGGGCTTGATTGCTTAGGATTTCTGTTACACAGATGAAAACAAGGGAAAATGAGGGGAAAGGGGGTTCCCCTGCTTGAAAATAATTGGTAAAAAGTTAAAAAAAGACAGGGATTGGTGGTGAGGGTGAGATTTCCAGGCCTTCCAAGATGGGACTGGCAAGCAAACTGAGTGTGAATGCACACTAACACTTGCCCACCAGCCCTGAGCATCCAGAACATGGGTGAACATGCAAAGTCTACCTTTCTTGAGTCTCCTTCCTACTTCATTTAAAACACCCATACACCAATCCCACTGTTTCTCTGGCTGGATTCTTCATAATTACCTATTTAGTAAACAGCTACACATGGGCCTTGAACTAGATCAGGAGTATCAAAACCTAAAAATTAAAAGAGCATTTTAAGAGTAAATGTTCTAAGCGTGGTTATACAGCACTCCTGAAGCACCCCAGGCTTCACACATCATTCTGATGAGGACATGTCACATTCTGATACTGACACGTCAAGCTTAGGAGGCTTGGACAGGTACAGGTAAATCACATTGCAGCACTGAACTTCCCCTTTTAAAATCTTTATCTTGCTTGTACAGCGAGTCAGGATGGCTGGCTTTGCAAAATTCATTGGCCACAAAAATAAAAAAGGGGGCAGGTGGCCAAAAAAAATAAATGAGAGGGGGTGGGCAGTGGAGAAGACCTATCTTGCTTTCTACTCCCTATGTAGACTTGTGTACCACTGTGTGGAGAAAGAGGGGGGCAGCAGAAGTAGAATTAACTGCTCTGAGGATCAGCTTGCCAACACACCCATTTCAATTTGGAGTTTCAGGCTGTCACAGACCACTAGGCTCACAGACTGTACCTTTCATTGGTGGAGACAGTTCCCATGGCAGGATAAATCCAACTTCAAACCACCTATGCAGCCATGCTGACCAGATCAAATTTGAAGTTTTAGTGCATGGCAGGCACCAGCAGACTCAATTAAGGTGAGCTGCCCTGCCACACCCTGGCAGCAAAAAGTTCTCCCTCTCACAAATTTCCCCTGTCAAAAAGCAAACAAAAAACCTTTTAAAGGCTCCTGGATGCCAGCAGGGGTAATCAGTGAGGAGAACTGCAGGGATTCATGCAGTGCTATCAGCTTCAGCAGCAAATCAAGACACCCAATGATAAAATCAGTTATTCTGCTGTGAGAAGAAGAATGTGTGTAACACCTCTTCTTCCTTGCCTTCCACCTCAAAATACCACTGGAAAGAAGAGCAAGCCAAGGCATTGAGACAAGCATGGGGGTGTGGGCTAAGGATGCATTTGGAGTACGGTAGCAAGAACGACACACTGTCCAAATTCTGCTCTGTAGCATTTAATCTTGTGCTGATGAATTTTGCCCTATCCAGCAGCAGCCAGTTAAAAACAGAACTGGATGCTCTGGCCAAGACTGATGTCAGATATTCCTGTATCTTTGTTTCCCATCTCCAGTGGACACCCTCTATTACAAAATCTGCTGGAAATATTTCCTGGCAGCATCAGAATCTGTAGTTATTGGGAAACAAGATATAGTCTGCTGTGCTAGAGGGAAGTGCTAGCAGTACTAGACCTCTTTTTGAAGAACTTTTAAACTAAATTAAGAATACAAAAAGCCTGAGGAACCTCCAAGTGAATTAAAACAATGCAGCTTATGGAATAAAGCTTTCTTGAAACAGTTGAACTTTCTTTCAAACTGAAACATGATGTATTGTTAATTCTTTAAATCAAGCCTTGGACAATAATGACCAGGTGTTTCTCAAACTGAAGGAACATTTGACCAATTTAGCAACAGAAACATATAAAGCTGTTTTCTAAATCATAGGAATTTTCACCATCAGCATAACTGAGAGCAGAATATAGACATGACCAGGTTGTGAAAGTTGATCTAGAAGAGGGTGGGAGCATTCCAGCCACAATGCCCAGCTGATTCCTGTGATACAAAATCTCCCCAGCCAGGAGCTCTCCAGCACAAGTGTTATCAGTGGGAGCTAAGTCACTTCTTGATTGAGGTTCTCTCTGGGAAGACTTTTCTCTTTGTGCTGTTCAAAGGTTCCTCTGAACATGCATTCTTTAATCCCTACCTTTTTGTTCCTCTACCTCTGTATCACTTTTCCAGCTCTCCTTCTTAGAGCCCACAGTTTACCAAAGAAGATGATGGCCAAGATTCTCCTCAACACAATTTCTTACCAGAATCAATTAAATAACTGTTAATGAAGAATTCCATTTCCAAATAAAGGATATTTGTGAAAGGGAAGTTGGGGAAAAAAAAAAAAAAAACAACCAGCTAAATTCACACTGTGGATTTTAAAAAGTTTCCTGCGAGGTAAGAAAAAACAGCCACTTTAGAAGTTTTGGTCATAGCTCTAAAAGTACGTATGTTTGAAGAGGGTTGCTGAATCTGAGCCACATTCCGCACTATTCATTTGTTTTATACTTCTCTTTCCACCTGTGGTTCCAAAAGCAAGAGATTGGCTAGCTCCCCATAAAATGAAAATACACAAAAATCGTTCTACTAAAGAAATTTGTTTGGGTTTTGTTTGGTTACTTTTTTTTGTTTTTTTTTTTTCTGGAATCATATTCTCTGAGTCAGTTCTGGACAGAAGACACAACTTCCACATTCCTTCAGGGCTGAAATGAAAGTTTTGGAAGACCAAAAGTTCTAGAGGCAAAGTCTTAGACCATTCAATTGGACTGTTTTCCATGAATTTCCATTAATTTTCCATTAAATACTTTCTCCTTTTAAACCAAAATTTAAACTCTCTACATTTCAGGAACATGACCCCTTCAAGGTGGCAAGGTCTGTGGCTTAGTACTTCAACAACTGTAATTTCTGTAAGGTTCACAGCTTTTTCCAAAAGGTCATCTGACTGAAACTCAGCAACATGTTAAACCACAATGTAAAGTAACAAAGTTCCTGGCCTGATAACATCACGTTTTTCTTTTTCCCTCCTAAAGTTTCAGTCAAAACATATTTCAGTTCCAGCACCCGATTTCCTTAAAGAATTAGTCTGCAATCTTGTGGTTCGAGCCTAAACCTTTGGTTGTTTGATGGCAATCAGAGGTCAATTCATTTTAAACTGCTTGATCATGTCATTTTACTTGACCATTTTTGCCTTAATTGCAGATCACATTGGCTGTAGCACAGTATTCTATAAATACTTGAACAATCTGTTCAATAGAGTGATAAAGCTAAGCAATTTAAAAAATAAGTTGAGCTATGTCACCTTCTTGTCAACTAAGCTACTAATTTAACTATATGTAGAACTTATATAATGAACTGCTATGCTGAGCACTGGGTAGAATTTCTAGTTATTGGCTTTCAGTGCTCATTAAGGTGAGAGATGACAGGACTGGCCACGTGTTCCTATACTGCTGGATATCACTGAGCTTATAACTAACCTGGCTAGAACAGAATTAAAAACACTTATCAGCATTTAAGGAATGGAGTGTTCCAGCAGTAGGCTAGTCCTGCTTCCCCAAGCCCTCATGTTTTACTGTTCCTACTGCTTTAATTATTACAAACATTTCTATACACAGTTGCTAAAATTGTTTCCTCTGCCCCAGCTCTATCCAGGCTCTGATCTCCTTAAATCTCCTTGCTGAACTCATCTCACCCTCATCCTTATATTCCAGGTTCTGGTGGCCACTTCTACCTCCTCCACCACATCCTCATTACAAAGGTCGTTTTTGAAGAACCTAAAGTGTCTTCAACTGCCCTTTCCCATCTGCCACTCTCAGTCATGAGCTGTCAGAGGGAAGGTTTCTCTTCAAACCCGAATTCCCATTGGTGGTACAAATAGACCACAGGGAAGTGTATGGCATCCCTGAATCCAGGAACCCTGGGAGACTGTTTCTAACCATTAGCAGGTGGTTGGAAAATCACTTTGATAGCAATTCAGTACTCTGCTTCAAAAACATCTTTCTTAGGATCCCCTTCCTAGAAACACTGCTGTAGCAGATAACTACTGAAAAAAAATTAAACCCTTTTCAACTTGGGAAAATGCTGATTTAGACATCAGAGAGACAAAACCATCACATCATTATGAAACATACACACACAGAAACATGCAATGTCAACTATATGTCCAGTAACATTCACTGGACAGGTCATGGAAAATCATAATTTCGCAATTCAAAGTGAACAAATAGCTCCAGAACACTGTCTTCAGTAGATTTGTGTCTTGGGGTCTTAACTATGAAATCTATGGAGACACAAGGCCCATCCAAGGGTATTCAGAAGGACTTCCCACAGTGTAAATGCTCTGCTGCACAATAAATTATGAATACCATCTAAATTTTTTCTCCCCAGTGAGGACTATTAAACTCTATCTGTCTGATTACTTGGAGCTCATAGGAAATGAATACCCTAAAGCCAGTATCCATCTGCTGGTTTTAGAACCCCAGTTTCATGGGTATTTAAGCATGGGAAGGACTCACAGAACCAAACAGGCTGTGTGACTGTACATGTCTTGTTATCATAAGAAACTAGACTAAAAGATGGCCAGTTTTAATTTAACTTGATTATAGTACAACAGGAAAGTCTTAATATACAAATGTATTACTTGATAGAAGTCACTGTTCCCTTCTGAAGAGCTGTCCTTGTTGAGTTCTGCTTGCTCAGGGAAATGACATGGCTTTGTTTTGATGTATACTTCATTTTTAGGGCATTTTGTTGCTAAGAGAATACCTGTAAGTGTTAAAAGGTACTTCTCACATGGATTTCAAGTGACTATATCAGGGCTGATAAACCATTTATTTGCTGAGCACAGAACAGCATCTCAAAGCATTTGGCAGGCCACACTAGCACATCTCCTAATGGCAACCCATACTAACATGAAAAGAGAAATATGGCAACACAGAGCACAAGAAACAAAGCCAGGGACTGTTGCAAGCCCAAAGGCTTCATGTTGCCCAATACAATTTTATTAACAAACAAACAAGAAGAACAAAAAAAATAGGCAAAACAAGTTTCTCAGGCCTTATTCTCATAGATTTTCCTCTAAAAGAATTCCCCATCACTGGCCATACTAAATAGCACCTTGCAACCAGGGTTTTACAGTGCAGGAGCCACAGCATGCAGAAAGTCTGTAGGAGTCAAAGTATGCAGGTTTATAACCTCTATGGAAATCTTACCATCTATTAAATCAGTGCAAATTATGGACCAGGACATATTTAAGAGTCTGCTTCCTGCCTTTCTGCCTTCTGCTTCCTTAGCAATACCGGTCAAAATTGGTATTGTATAAGAATGAACACCTTAAGGATTTAAAAATCATATAAGAATACTTTGATAATCTTGAAAAAAAATCCACATGACAATAGAAATAAGAGAACGTACAGGTTGGAGTTTTAGCTCTAAAAATGCAGACTTCTTCCTAAGACATAGCTGTGAATTTTTCTATCAAAGGCAGTTAGGAACTCCCCTTCAGTTTCCACCTTCCATTTTAAAAGACTTTTTTGCCTCGACTTTAGAGACATTCTTACAAACCTCTTCTTTCATTCATTTTTCAAAATATGACATGAAGAAATTGCTGGAGCTAAGTTCTTCCACTATTTCTTTAGTGCAGGGGGGAAAGAACTGGTTGCAGCTCACACTTAACTCCCTCCCTCCTACATGTAGTTTCCTCCCTGCTCTCAGCCAACAGAGCAGCAATACACACATGTCCTGCAGGGGAACAAAGCCTGTATTTAATAGGACTTTCTCACACATCCTCCACCTCTGTGTCCCTACCAGCAGAGGATTTTCCTCCAGCATGGGGTGCACATGCAGCCAAGAGAGCATGAGCTTGCATACACAATCTGGCCTGGGTTCCCTGGCTCAGTACAGAGCTGCCACAGCCCACCCTTTCCAAGACAAGAACCTTTTCCTGCTGCCAGTAACTTAAAAAGTCATGTCATTCAAACAGTTTAAATCTGTCCTGAGAAATCAGAGTCACATCACATGCCTGATGGGAGCCATTAAGGCTGTACAAAATAGAAGTTTTTCATTCCCTCCTTCTCAAACAACAACAAAAAAAAAAATCCCAGGAAATTACACTAAGACTATTGAGAGATTGTGATTTATTTTATAAAAGTTAAGCACTTACAAGATAGGAAATACTAAAATTAGGTGATCCATATGACTTAAAATCTGTTTTCTTTTTAAGTATAACATAAACTGTCTTTAATTATATTATTACTTTTCTCCACACAAGCCCTGCATCATGCAGTATACGGGGGGGACCCCAACTCAGGGAAAGAGGCAGCTATTCCAAGAATACCTTTTCAGCTCTTCATTTCAGTTTCTGCTTCTGATGCAATTGCTTCAAGGAATGCTGAACTGCTTTGACATCTATTGCCAGAGTATTTGCATGCCTCAAAATTACTAATGGTGTTTATCCACAGGGAGATGGACAATACTATTTTTCCCATTTTACCAGGCAGCAAAGTCCCTGAGTAAGTCTGGGCATAAGTTAAGGCCTCTTGTCTCCTGGCCACATGCTCCAGCTTCCAGATCTGCATATGTAATTACTGCCTGATCAACTTGATCCACCACTGTAAGAGCTTAGGAATTCTGCAATTCAGGCCCTGTATGTTCCCTGCTGCACAGAAGGATTTGTGATTGAGTTTTCTTGCATACTATTTATTCTCATGTTTTAGCCATGTCTTTTCTCTTCTTGCAGTCACAAGTGATACTGTTAACTTTCAAATGTTAGAGCTACTAAGGCAAGGATAACTGCCTTGTAGATAACCAGCTGATATTGTGCCTTAATTTATGGCCAGAAAACAGTTCATGCTGCAGTTCAGGAGATGGGGGGTGGGGCAAAATCCCATAGGGAAAAAAAAAAAGTATTACATGATCAGGGAGCTAAAAATACCACGTATGTGCCACGCACAGCAACAAAGTACAGTTTGAATGAGTAGCTTAAAATTCCAGCATTTTCTAAAAGTCAAGTGTTTACATGCAATGGTCTTACAGGACCCCGCTATGTGCTCAGTCCTACAGATTCTTCAGTTAAAGCAGTCTTAAAGGTAAGTTGTTTCTAGGAAAGCAGCACAAAATAACATAATATTATTGTTTGCTATTTACTTCTGACTTCCCTTATCTCATTTTTTCAAAATGGCAATCCATCCCTCAGAAGATATTCTTTTTCTACCTTGGATCCTTTTCACATGACTGAAATTTCTATTACGGCTTCAACTCTGAATTTGCAAAGAAGGAAGGAACAGGATGTGAAAGTTGCAGCAAGAGAAGCAATTTATGTGCCACGAATATTAGCTTTTCTACACTGTCGCAGGGAGTGTGATAAGAAGTAGGCACCCATGTACTGTGTGCACAGAATGAAACCTTTCCTTAGCAAACAGAAACTGAAATGTTTGCCCAAAGGATCAAAGATTCACACTGCAAAAGACTAATATTAGAGGACAAGATAACCAATTAGTGTTTCCAGACCAGGTGCAGAACTGAGTATTATATTTCATTCAGCTACAAATTTCATCCTTTGCCCTCTATAAACTCCCACAGCAACACAGACTGTGAATATGGGAGAAGTGAGCAATTTCTAGCAAGATCTATCTATGGAACCATGGGCAAATCCAGATACAATTCGTCATCAAAGAATTTGCCATTAATATAGGAACCATGTTTCTATTCTAATGTCTTATCATTTTTTAGTATGCTTAAATGCAGCTAAGAGAAAGTCAGACTGTGAACCCTTAACAGTGATTTCTGATCACTCAGCCTGAGCTACTCTTTGAAGAATAAAGTACGAATCAAAGTCAGGTTTGGCTTTGCAACTTGATCCTGTACATAGTAAACTGGAAGGTAAGGTACCATAATGTTTTAAAATACCACCACAGATTGTTTCTTTCCCTTCCAGGATTTCCAGGCTCATCCTATCATCTACTCTTGCTAAATACATTCAGTGAAGGGTTATGTAATAAATATGGTAACATCTGGAGGCCTACAACATTCAGCACTGTTTAGTTAACATTTAAAAGTGTGGGCTGTGTAGAATTCAGGTGGGAGAGCACTGATCCATCACCAAGGATATCAGTGTTAAGGAAATGGAGAGGGCTGTGTGGACGCTGACAACTTTCCAGCGTATCATTATTGTCATAGTTATAAATGATAACGGTTACTTCCTACTTAATTTCCACTCTTCAGAGCACATCCATCCCCTTCTGTTGGCTTCTCATTCCATTTTTTTCCCCACTTTTTTCCTTTCCAGAAAAGGAAAGGTGCACAGTTGGCCTAACTCACAGATACCGTCCCCTCTCTAATAATGCCCCTTACATTAGTGCCAAGCAGTCAAGCTTTTCTAAAGCACTGAAGTCATTCCACAATACTCTCACTGCTGTGGAAACTGCTGAGCAAAACCCTCACACAATGGGTCTCCCTGGCATTATTTAACCCTGTTGGTGATGCTAAAGTCTCATAAATCTAGGTAAATCTTTAATTATACCTTAGGAGCACTCTGATATTATAACTATGAAGTAGTAATAAAGAATATGCTGACAATTACCTCCAGTAAGTCTACACTTTATTGAACAGGGGGAATTGCTTTTAGGGTTAATCTAGAGTAGCATCATGGGTTCTTGCTGCTATTTTTGGTTTGCCTTTGCTAAGCCAATTTTTATGGGTTAGCATATATGCATAGAGCACACAACACCTGCACTTTTCCTTATTTTTGGCAAGTATTTATCTCCTCTAGCTTTTTGCTTTTCTCTGGAACATTTAGAGTTCTTGGTATTGGAAAGCCATTTTGGTTCTGGTAAAAATAAAGACCTAGCTACATTTTTGCTCTTTGTGGCTCTTTCCACTGGCAGTTCTTTTTCACTCCAACTCTGGTTGAATATTAGCAAAGGTAGACCTCTTACTGTGGCTTTGGGGCTCTGGTGATATTGGCAGAAAATCAGAACATGTCTGACTGTAGGATATATCTTTGCTTTTAAATGTCAGTGCTACATTTGCATGTATTTTCTACTAGTTTATGCAAGTTATTTATATCTTAAAGCAAAGCGTACATTTTAACTTGTGTGAATAATGCTGAAAGAATAGCACGTTCTTTTACTTTGCTAATTAAATCATCTTGAAAAATGGTCTAGGTGGTAAGTGACAGGATTAACGAGGGCACTTTGCAGGATTTTGATGTTTTCTTGATTAGATCGGAGTATTTTATATAGAAGCAGTATTTGATGAAGTGGTTTCAGCAATGTGAATGAATGCACGGCCCCAGTTTATCTCAGTATCTTCATAAAGAAGCCATCTTAGCTGTCAAGGAAGCCCAGCCAAGAGTGAAAATGACCTTAGCTCACAGCTAAGCAAAAGGTCAGCTGAAAAGACTAGTGAGAAACATTATTCTTAGTTCTGATCCTTTGGGTTAGCCACTGTTATTCCCAACAAATGTAAGGCATGGTACTGAACTTTAATAGGTCAATATTACAGGAATATTGGGTCCAAACCTCACAAAATTATTTTCACTTTTATTTTTTTTCTGCAAGAAGTAATGACTTTTCTATTTTTAAAAAAGAGCTTGCTGAAGAGATTATGTGAAAGGGGACTATATTTTAAATAGCTGCATGTCAAGGCAACTTTTTTGAAATAGGAAGAGAGATAGTCCAAATACTTCTATTGGCAACAGCCACAGAAACCCTCTTAGCCTCTTCCAAATGTGATTCCTAAACCTTTCTATTTTTAAGCTGGAAGAAATAATAAAACTGTCAAAATGTTTACATGTAGTGCCTACCACCTGAGGTCTCAGACTGCTCTGTCAATATCCTATTAATTGCATTATAAATTTTATAGAGCTGGAAAGTATAAAAATTCCCATTTTACAGATGGGGAAATGGGAATATTAAGAATTCATGCACTCAGTCACACAGGAACTAGCAAGAAAGAGGGCTAGAATGAAGATCTCCAATTGCCCAACAGAAGAGCTCATTAGACAGGAGTCAAGCAAAGAAAAATATTGCATTTGTCCCTGTGATTTCAGTTTTCTAGATATGAAATACTTTGGTACTAACACAATAGCAACACATTTCCATGGATTGCTCCAGGAGGACAGCAATTTGGAACAAGTTACAGTAACTCTCTGGCCAAAAGCAACACAAATAGACTTTTACAAAAATAAATTGCAAAATAACAAATGGTAACATATTTTTTTTTTCATTGAAATATTAAAAAGGAAAGCAAATAAAAGCCAGGGAGGATTATCAAAGAGCTACCCTATCTTCATAAAAATTCAGTGTTGGTAAATGTAGTAGCCTGGATTTAGTTTGCATATGTTATATTAATCCTGGTCATACTTAAAATGGAATATGGAGGGTATAAAGAGATCACATCCAAAGCACTCTCCTAGAGATTTTTAAAATTACAAAGAAAATCCAAAATCACCCACAGAGAAGGAACTTGGAAAGCTGATATCCACTGATTCTAACCTGTGTGACAGATGTCATTCAGGAATTGAATTTGATTTGTTCTTATTTGCAAGACTACATGTATCACGTACATTTTAGCAGGATTTATCCCATACTCTGGTCAGGTTTCTCCCCATTCACACTCTCACCATAGCCACCTCTTAGTCTGTGCATATGCCTTGCCGAGAAATCAATTCCAGTTATGCAAAAAAACCTTAGTCTCTAAAAAACAAATATATTACAGCATTTAAATCTCAAAGCACCTTGCAAAAATTCACAAAATGAGGCTCAGAAACCCCTCCAGAAAGTACTTTCCCCATAAATGTTTTCGAATAGGTTTTTTTTCCTATCACTTCCTCACAGAAAGAGAACAGTTTCTCTGGGAAAACATTCTTTTGGCAAAACATGAAATCAGAATTTTGTGTTTTCCAAAGAAGTTGCAGAAAAATTAATCACCCCAAAAGGTAAAATCTCAAATGGAAGAAAACAACCAAAACTTCCTTTCATTGGAAAATAATTTATATTTACTTAAACCAAAGCAAACTCCACACATTATTTACCTAAATAAGTGGATAGAGTATCAGTAGCCAATATCCTGTCAGCTAAAGTTCTTTTTAAACTTATTTCCTTACTTCCTGTGTGATTTCACTTTGGTTTTATTCCCTTCCTAACTATAGTTCTGGGAATAGTTTATTGATTATGAGTCATTGCTTGAAATTACACAGATTTGGAAAAACACCACTTTCTGCACTTTTGACAAGTGAATTCAAGCTGTATTAGAGATTTAGAAAGCTTGAGGAACATTGTATGTCCAACTTTGGACAGAGAGGCTGCCCCCTGAAGCTTAACTGCCCATAAGTTAGTAAAAAAATTCAGAGTCCAGTAGACCAGAGGTGTAAAGAACTTTTTGTTGCTTCTTTTTATCTTACTGTATTTTTTTCAACAATATCTGAACTCACACTATCAGGCAGGTTCTTCAATCCTATACTTTTTTTAAAATATATTTACTAAGATATCATTTTTCCCAGGGCAGTTTTGAACAATTTACATCCGGCTCCATGTTGGATGAATTTCAGCTTAACACAAACACTGCTTGTGTGATCGAGGCTTTGGAAAGTTATTTCCTAACCAGAACAGGAATAAATGAATGTCTACAACTTAGGACATTTTTATTAGCCTGAAATTTCAGCACAGCTAACAAGGCTCAGCTACAGTCCCTACTCCGTGCAGAGTTTCTGCTTCATCACCCATAGATTTGGGGTAGGGCAAAAATCCTTTGCGGAGTTTAGTGGGTTTGGTTTTCCACTTGCCTCTGTTACAATACAGACTGCCCACATCTGATGGGAGGATAAAGGTTTTAACACCAGTGTTATTGTAGGTATTAAATTCTCACTGAAGTTTGATTGGTGTCTCCTGCTTACATTCCCAGGATTACTGCAAATCCCAGGTCTTGTATCAGGAAAGAATTTCCCCCAGTGAAATAACAAGGAATTTGGGGCTAGCAGAAGCTACTCTTTTCTGTACTGTGAGGGTCAACTTCTTTCATAGGATTGTTTGCCTTTTTTACCTACGAGTACTTCATGACGTTCTTCCTTGTAAATTTCCACATTTCAGAACTCTGGCATTATTCTGAGAGTAAAGGCTTTACAATTTTGTTTTAGAGGTATGCTTACAAAATAGATATGTATTTATTTGTCAGCAAGTACGTTGTGGTTTTGGAGGTGAGGAGGTGCATGGAGGGGACATTGCTTAGTCCCTCCCAGTTCAACATTTCCATGGACAGATCCAGAGGATTCCCACTAGCAGGTCACTGCCCCACCTCACATACAATGCCATCATCACAAAGTGCCTCTATGGGCACCAGGAATCACTTACCACACACAGATCCCCAACTGAAAATGAAGAAAGCCTTCTCCAGTCTGCCAGCACAATAAATAGCTAATCCTCCAAGTTAACCAGCAATTACAGTTGAGGTAGATAAACTACAAGCATACTGTTGTAACAAAGCAAGCACTGTTTTTCCTCCTTGAACTCTTACATTTTAGGAAGCTCAATACCTAAAGTTAGCCTGTGTTTGCTGTTTGGAAGTGAAGCTCCTATTCTTCTAATTCTGAGTCACATATTGACAGGTTGTCACCTTTCAACTGCTTTCCAATCCACCAGACCAGAGCTTTCAAAGAAAATATTTTGTATGAGTATGTGTGCTAAGCGCCCATTCCTGGAGCTCCAAATAGATCTAGTGATCCAAAAGTACAGGTATTCCAGATTTTGGACAGTTAGTTGAAAGATGTGCCTATTTTTTTGCCCTGAGCTCTCAGATTTGTTCAGTGTCTGTGATTTAAATACAAGATCAAGATAGATGCATTGGAAAGAACTATTAATGCAGTGTTTAAAAAAGATTTTATCTATTACATTGAAAGTTAAAATTGAAAGTTAAATTAAAAGTAACAATGCCAATGATAAAAAAATATGTTGATAGAAATGTTAAATAGGACAATTTTACTGTAGGCAAGTGGTTTCCAACTTCAATTGAATTCCTAATTAAAGCCATGACTGCTATTTATTGTGCAATATGCTTATTTGGTGCTGCAGCATCTGCTGCTTGAAAGCGGCATTCACCCTCCTCTCCTGGGTTAATTTAAGTTCACCCGCCTCCCCTCAGTTCAGTGCTTGCACTGGAGTCTCACAGAATGGGAATTCAGCACATTGCAGAGATTTAGTACCTATTCTAAAGCCCCAATCTTCTTTAATAAACACATTCTAAATACTAAAAAAGCTTATTTAAAAGTGGCAGGGGCTGCACGCAGAACATCAAGGTGTCCCCGTGCGTGCCATTTGTGCCGATGTGCCTGGAAGTGTCCACAGTGTGAAGCTCCCTGTTAGAGGAATTGGATGATTAAGAGGAGAAACGTCCCTGTGCAACCCACAGCTCTCATCCCACAAACACAGCCACCCTGAAAATAAAAGGCAGGGCAAAGTGCTTCCTTTCTCCCCCTCTTTCCTTCTTCAGCAGCCTCAGGCACAGTGATTTATCACCAATGTGGCTTCTCTCCTGAGGAATCCTTTTGGAGCAGTACCACAGGATCCAAGCAAAGCCAAGGGCTGCTAGGCTGGTGCTCCACAGACACAGGGCAGCATCTTCTCTTTTCTCTGCGCTTCTTTTGGAATTTAAATGAACAGAGAGAAACAATTGTGGGGTAAAGCTGGGGTCAGCACAGGAGGCTCCTTTGCCCACAGCCCCATATGGACGGAGGAGGAGGCCACGGAGGGGAGAGCATTGTGCACAGCAGTCCCTCCAGGCCAGCACGGCATCCTGGCCCTCCCCACACACAGCAGCTGCTGGACACAACCTGGCACAGACAGCAGCTCCTCCAGAAGGGCCCGTGGGCAAGTCAGACCCAGTGCCCACCCCAGAGCACTGTCCCCAGAGTGGCTGAGCACAGACATCCCTGGCTCCTCCAAGACCTGAGGCTCTCTGAAAGAGATGGAGAAGGTAAACCACTAAATCTACACGAGGAAACACTTTTCTGCTGATGCGGGAGGAGTGCAAACATTTGTGTTAAAAAGCCAGGAGCTTTGCACTGTCCTCAGAGAGGTACAGCCAGCAGTGTCAGGCCTACAAGCCGATGTGGAAGGAGGTGGAGAACAACGGGAGAGGTTTGGTTAAAGTCTCCCATTAAGATGCTGAATAGACAACTGGCAAGCCCCACTTCACTCACTGAAGGTGGAAGGATCAAGAAACATCACAAAAAATCAGAATTACGGCTGGAAATATGCCTACATATTTTCTAGATAGGCATCTAAAGCAAAGGGGTCCCTCTGAACCAATTCACACATGCTTAAATATCCCAAGGTTTTGGTTATGCAGAAGAGACTGCTAGCACTGAACTGTCAGCTGGTCAGAGAACCAGGGCTGGAGGGGACTTGAGAAAATGCCAATCCTCTTCTTCCTCTCTCAAGTCATGATCTTTCTCCAGCACAGCAGCCTAGCCCAGCAGAGCTGAGGTCTCAGCCTTTGTTCCCTGCACAGCACTGCACCACAATCACCCCACCAAGGCAGGAAGGTAACGAAACCGGGGGCTTGTCACCACGAGCCCCGGCGTGCCCTCGGGCAGAGGGGACGCAGCGTTGGCCTCCACAGCGTCCTCGCTGGATGGCTCAGTGGAATCGGCGTGAGATGGATGCGTGCGCTGGCTCCTCCTCAGAGGATGCACGTCGGGCAGCCGATGATCAGGCTGGCACTAGCCCGGAGGCAAAGAAGGTGGGAGGGGCTTCTGGTGTGGGTCCCAACAGGTTTACTTGCAGGAGGGACCAGGGACCAGAGCAGCCTCGAGGAAACGCGAGCTAGCCCCTTTATGGGGGACTCGAGCAAGGCAGGGAAAGGGAAAACAACCAATGGGGTACAAGCAGAGGGGAGGATACAATTTTTCAGAACAAATGGGGAAAACAGGGAGGCAAGAGTCATAACAGGGAACCAATTAATAACTAAAAAAGGGAGAACTTTCTGGAACAGGGGGAGGTAATTTAGGATTGGGAGCCACCCAGGGGGGGGTAACCTAGACCTCAGTGATCTCTTCTGGTGACTGACATTTGATGGTTTCAGCCCGAGAGCAGGCTGAGCCGCCCCAACAGGAAGGGACAGAGGAAATGCTGAACCAAGGCTCCTCCTGTACAGTTAACGCTCTGCATCTCTCTCTAGATGCTAATTCTGGTGGTGAATTTTTCGTTTATTTGTTGTTCCAGGTCTTACGTAAAGCATCTTGTTTACTCACGTTACAGCCTGGAGGTCCTTTAGGCTGCTCTGTCCAGGGCTGGCTGTACTAAGGCCAGCCAGCAAACAGATCAGAAAACTGAAAACCTTTGCACAAAGAGGCTGCTATTGCCAAGGACTATAGAATATGACTGAAACATTAAGGAATTTTTGGTGACTGTTTGGGGGAGGGAGAGAATTATATGTTAAAACATAAGAATTCTGTTCCAGCATAGTTTAAATTGCTTTACAATACAGATTAAAATAACAGAACATTATAGCTTGCTTAACTAAACATTATATTTCTAAATCCATTTTCAATTGTTTTCCTTCAATTTAAACATTTTGAGTAATTTTATTGCTATTCATACCTGCTTGATTTTTTTTATTAGAAATTAAAATGCGTATTTTTAATCTAGGTTACAGAGTGCTGGTACAGTTAACTCTTTCAGATCTGCAGACTGAGAACAGGAGACATATCAATGGCAAAACCACAGTGTCTGTCCATTAGATCAAAATACTTAAATTAAAAGACACTTTTTTGGGAATATTGATGGAAAGGAAGGCAAGGAAGGCAAGGAGCTAGAATAAAGTAAAGTAAAGCAAAGGGTATAATTTGCAGCCTCAAGACTAACATCCCATTTTACTCATACATATCCCTACATTGTATTTGGGGCTTTCTCTCCCTACTCCTCTTGGCAGAAAAAGAAAATAAAACAAAAGCCCCAGCAGTTTTAAGAAACAAAAATTTGAACCAATTTTGACTAAATAAAAAGAAATATCTTTTAGCCTGTGAGTTATAAGTACACTTCTGCAGCATGACAGGCACCTAGAGATCTTCTCATACAGTGAGGTAATTCTAATCAGTGCTGAGAGACAGCCAGCCCTGGCTGGAGCCAAGCTGCACATCAGCTGAAATCCCCTCTTTCTGCTTAACACCTCCCACATTTCCTTTTCCCCAGCCACCCTTCACTGGAAGGTTTCTCCCTGATGGCACAAGTCCACACCACCACCACCCTTCATAAATTGGGATTCTCCCCTGAGTACTCGGGCAGAGATGGTATAACTGGCCCCACCACATTTATACCTGAATATTTCCAATTTCCCTAAGTCAGCAGGGGACGTTCAGAGACCACTAAGTGCTGGTAACCACATCAAAACATTAATTAACACAACTATATTCCCACACAAATAAAACATTAATATGGTAATTTCTAGCCTATAACCAGCTGGTATCTTTTCCCCAGCTATATAGATAGTAGGATTAACAGTGCAAAGCAAGTATTATAACAAAGTCAAATTAATATCACCTTTTCCCAGTTTTATAATTCAGAATCAAACAATAAATTATAGAAGTCCTTTAGAAACCGTCCCTCATAAAATACTTCTCCTGAATCCATGCTGAAGGTGTAAATCCCTTTTCACAGAATTTTCCTGGTTTCTATGTATTTCAAGGCTACTCAGTGACAGAATCTCAGCCTGGACACCTGTGATTGTCAAGTGGCCCAAGATAAAACCAGAACAGAAGAGTTTTCTGCATGAGAGGTACTTGGTTAATACTTAGAAATTGTTTTTTTATTTTTTTTTTTAATCATCTCAGGCTCAAGCTACACTTGTCAAAAAAACCACACAAGTATATTTCTCTTCACTCTGCACTAATTTTGGCATTGCCTTCAATGATAAATGCATTTCATGAACGTTAACACATTATACATACATAATTTGAAAGAACTACAGGGAAAACAAGCAGCAAAAATATGAGCAATGTCAGTTAATGAAAAGCTCACATTTTCAAACTAGTGTTTGGCTAATTAAAATTGAATTAAGTGACTACAACATTAACTATATCAACTATTTAGCATAAAAAGTTGTTAAATATATCATATTGTATGTAGGAAGAGCCTTGAAATCTTTAATTGTAAGAAATAGCCATGTACTATTTATTTGCACAACTTGGTAGGATATAAAATTCGGTTACATTAATTATATCTAGTAAAATATTTTAAAACATGTTGTTTTTAAGATTGTGGAATTTTATGGGTAGTGTAATAGAACTGAAGCACATTCTTAATTACATAATTATTTGCATTTTCAATGTCCAGCTAACAGCGAAACTGGTCTTGCTTTTAGTCTAAGGTAAAGACATCAAGTGCTTTGAATTCACTAACTAAGGAATACTTTTGAATCCTCACTTGAATAATTTTTCCACAAAATTTTGACCAAGTTAATCCAGTATCAGACCACAGAGAGTCCTCCTATTATTCATGGAATGGGTATTCCTCATGATCATAAATCCACAAATATACACAAAATCTTCCAGCAACACTTTAAGCTGATACTAACGTTATCACAATAAGCATGTTTTAAAAAAGACTAGAACAAAGCCCAACAAGCCTGAATATGCCCAATGAGGAATTATTTTTTAAATACAAATATTGTCATCAAACTTCTTACATGAGGAAATTCTAATCCCTCTGGTTTCCCTTCATCCATAAAGAGTTGTGCCATTTCTTCATCTACCACAAAGATTATCTTTTTCTTTCAAAATTAGAAGGGTTTCACATCTTCTCCACCTCACAGCATACACAGGCTTGGAGTCCATGCTACTCATTGCAATACAGAAACACTATCACCAGTCAGGGCAGGGATTAAGGAAGAGAACAACACAGGGAAAAAAAAACCAAATCAGGTAATATTCAATATTCATGAAAATAATTAATTTTTGGAGTGTTCTCCACACTACCTATAGGATAACTTGCCAAGTCCAGGCTCCTGGTGTCACACACAGGGAGGAAGCTCAGAAGCACAGCATCCCTAGGGAGCTCTGGCTCCTCTTGGAGGATCCCCAGGGCTCTCATCTCAGCAGCACTTGTTTGCCTGGTTTCAGACAATAGCACCTGTCCTCCCTCATTATCAATCAGCAGTTTGGCTACCCACTTAAAGGGGAAGTAGCCTGACTGATACAAGATGATGGGATAAGAAACATGCTTCCCACAGCCAGGACAATAAACACAATCTCTTAAATTAAATCTCTCTAAATTCGAAATTTCCAGCTCATTTTTTAATCTTAGGATCGTTCCTAAGTAGTAGCAAGAGCTGTCATTCCTAGCTCTGCATACACCACTCTGATGTAACTCATCTATCACTAACTCATTTGAAAGCCACATTTTATGAAGCCTCGAGCTAAGCAGCAGTTAATCATCTGGGCATGGCCCAGAAAACCTATCAGTGATTGCAAGGAAATGAAAAAAACAGCAGAGAAAAAGCACATGAAGGAAATACTAAAGCTTCTCTTCAGTTGTATTTGTGCAGGAATTTGTATTTGTACAAGCAAAAAGATGCCACGATGCAGGCACTGGTGCCAGCCATGCATCCACAGCACACACCACTGCAGCACACACCAGCTTAAAGGCCCTGCCAAAGTACTGTCTAATCACAGGCACCCTTCCTGCACACCCAGTTCCAGATCCATGTTTGGATATCCCTTTGTTAGCAGCACAGCCATTTCAATGGGCACTCGAGGTTACACCAAAATTCAGCACTGAGGCTGCAGCTGCCTCGTTCCTCTCTGCACCTTGTGGGCACAAAGCCCTGGGACTCTGCAACAGCCACATGTTTAGACTCAGCCTCTCAAGAGACCAAGAGAAGCACCTTACAGAGCACAGTTAAACAACCAGGACACAGGGTTAAACTTCACTGCATACAATCCACATGCAAGGAAGGAAATAAAAAAAACCCAAGCCAACAACAAAACAAACAGGAAAGAAACTTAACTACAGTGCACACATATATTCCTTACTTCAGCCTCAGCAGCTGTGTCACTAAGGGTCAGTTCATGGAGCTAGCAGACCCATCTACATTACTCATTGCCTCTCTTAAATTCCCAAGTTCCCTTTCTTTCCTTAGAAAGATCCTGCCAGATCAGCTGACATTACTCAGGCAGCTCCCACTGCTGTAATTCTGTATAACCTCCTTTTGGGTTTGTTGGGTTTTTTAACATTAAATTCCTTCTAATTGTCAGTTTCCCCCATCTCAATTTTCCCTGACTGTCTTGTTAAAATCAAAAAACACACATTGTTAGCAGAGTGCCACATGCTGTCCTGGAGAGTCTCACACAAACAAAATTTAACTATCAGAATCAAGTGGTCTTTATAGCACTTGTTGAACCCATTCTACCTTAATAAATCAAAGCCTTGACTCCACATTTCATATCAGTTTCCAAGTTTCATAAGGAATACAGACAAATGAAAGCAAATTATGAGGTCAACTGATACATTTTATTGCCATCCTTTGTAGACAGGGTGATCCACTGGATGATAATGCTGTTTTAAAGTGCTGTTTTGTGATCATCTCGATTTACTTAACACTCATTTGTGCATTAATATTTATCATGTCTGATGAGAATTGATATAAACAAGTATAATCAAGATTATTTTAGCATCCTTATTACACAAATGCTTTTGGGTAATTTTATGAAAGAGAAAAAACATGTTTGTATATTTATTCAGAGCTACAAGTATCCCACAGGCCAGTCATCTTAATGGCAACATTACTAATTTTATAGTTATAGATATAGTCACAGTTCAGCTGCAATAGGGAGTCCAGTGGACTGGAGACATGAGAGGAGAATTTGAGGGTAGTAAATTGGTTTGTCCTGGAGAAGGAGAGTTTTGGGATAATCTAACTGCTGTTTTATACCAGCTAAGGCAAGGTTATAGGAGGGATTCTTCTCAGCAAAAGAACAAGAAGCAATGGTCACAAGTTGCAGAAGAGGAAATCCAAGCAGGCTAAAAGGAAAAAAAAAAAAGCAAGATTATTTACACACTGGGACAATTTTGCTAGAGGGGATGAAGAATCTCCATCCATGGAGAGGTTTATTTTATGTCTGCATAGGCAGACAAACAAACCCTCAGCCATCTGCTCTAATTTTCACTATGGCCTGTGTGGAACAAGGGGTTGGACTTCCCAGCCCCACAGGTCCCTCTAACTGATCCAGGGCATTTGTAAAACAAAGCAGGAGAGCACCTGCACACCTTCTGATTTGCATGGGATGAATCCAAGCAGAGGTGATGCCTCCTGAAGAACTCCCTTCCTTGGACAAATTAGGTGCAAGTTTTAAATATGATACACGGGAAAAAATTACTGAAAAAAGGTAACAAAAAGATGGAGAAATTTGTTTAGTGTTGGACCCTGCCCTGCATATTTTAACAAGTAAAATACATCCAGCGTTTATGTCAGCCTGAAAGAGCTCTGACTAGCTGAGAGAGAAGTTTAGGCTCTTCCAAAGCTCTTGGAAGCAAAAACTTGTTGGAAAGGCCAGGAAAGGAACAAGACCTTCTGCAGCCTGCTTCATTTCTCTGGTGGAGAACACAAGAGGCATCATTCTCTCTGTTTGCTTTAGCAGTTATTTTACCTTTCATCAGTAACCAAAACATCCCTAGGGCATTCATCCCAAAGCCTTAAAAAATACAAGATAGTTCCTTAAACTAAAAAAACTTCCTCTGCTGACTTTTGAGCCAAAATGGCATCATAAACTCTTATGTACTTACCTAAAAATTTTAACACAAAAACCTTTTTCCTGAGGCAGATGGATTTGTGGGTCAGTCTCTTGCCAATCTTACAAAAGTTTTGTTTTTTCCTCCCTGGTAGAATAGCACATCCTTTGGTCTTATCTTGCACTGTTTTCTGGGCTATAATCTATGAGTGGATTGTCACTCAAGCCTCTGTCTCTGTACATCCAGGTTAGCTCCTGGCTCTCAAGCAGAAAGGAACACACTGCAACATGGATTAAGGCAGGTACTTATGCTAAAAATCACCCTGCAATGGGAGCTAGGGACATTTAAGCTGTCAAGCAAAGACAGAAGACACACATTAGGAGACAGCAACCCAGAATAACCAGACGTTCCCTTTACCTCTGAGGGTAATGGCATTAGAAACCCATACAGCACTTTACCAGTTACCAGCCGTTGCTCTCTGAGGAAGATCTGTTCCTTTCACTTGAATTTTGCAAGCCAGACCTTACGTGGTAGAAATCATTCCTAAAATTTGAATGGAGAAATGGTTGCAAAATGAATGGTAGCATTTGGAGGTCTTTGTTTTCCCAGGTTTTTTTTCTCCTCTCTTTCTGAAAATGAAATAAAAGTTACTAGCAGAAGAAAAACTACTTTCCCCTGTCAGACAAAGTTTATGAGTTATGTTTGTTACAAATGAAGCAAAGACTTGATGAGAAGCCTTTGCACACAAAAGCTTCAAGCAGATGATGAATATCTTTTTATTAAATCTCTGATACAAAAAGTTTGCAAATCCATTTACTGCCAAAAAAAAAAAAAAGAAAAAATTTGGTTCTCTTATAGCACGAAAAAGTGCAAACACAAGGAAAGTCATCTTCCGTGATTATATAATGATATATTCCTTTTAAATGAATATTGCAAGCCAGGAAAGGGGAAAAGGTCAGGAAGCTGACTGAAGATGTTAGCAAGAGTTTAAGTATCAGTACTGCTTATTACTGCTCATCATTATCATCAGTATTACCACCAACCACAGCTGGGAAGTCTGAGTTGGTACTTCAGCAGATTTTGCATCATTATGTTCTAGAGATTATGAAAGAAATCAGATTTCACACCCCTCTCTGTGCCAGTGCTGGTGACTTCATGCAAACAGCAAAGCTGTGTCTGAGGCTGCAACAGAACAGGAGGGCAGTACTGTATAGCTGGAAAAGTTACACAGGCTCCTGCCACCAGCTCTGTCTGCTGTGCTACCAGTGGACACGACTTCTTCTGGAGCAAGATAAATACCAGTTTTTATATATTTATCTCTTCTTTATACACTGCAGGGGGGTCCCCTCTCCTGTGCCACTTCCACATTGTGACTGCTGAGCTATGCACCATAGAAATATTGCCCTGTCACCATGCTGAAGGTGTCTGATGGGGACCCAAGGGGCAGGACTTCCTGCTGCTTTTGGGAAGGGCCACCACGGTTGGGTAACTCATTCTCATGGTATTGTCACTGCTGAGAATTCTGAGCCACCAAGTGACCAAAAGTCCTGTTTAAAATCCAAAATCTTGGGCTCAAATACCCAGTCTTGACACACAACCTGTGTGGAACATGGATTTGACTAAATTGGATATGATGCTTGTAAATGATGTGATGCATTCTTCCACATGCAGGACTGGAGTAGAACTTACTTATTTTCATAAAGAAATTTCAGTTCCTTATATGAATAGCAATGTCATCATGTATAACAGAAGATGTGGGTATTAATGCAACATTATATTTTCCATACCCCTGGAAAGTGACTCTTATGCATCTTTGTCATCTAATCCACCTCTGTATCTTTTTTAACTCAGTATTTTTATTTTGCATTTTCAGAATACACCTCCGGAAGAAGAGGGGGTGATGGAATTCTTAAACCAATTTCTGTGATTTGGAAGCAAATCACTGGGTATGAAAACTGTAATTACCTCTGGGAACGTGCCTGTAAATCAGTCCACCATACAACTGCACTTGGGCTTTCTGAGATGTGAGGTTTGGTGCAAGGGAAATATTCTTAGTTTCTTCTGGTGACTGCAGCCACTGAAGCACAGCCTGCTGAGGTGTTTAGTTTTGCGTTAGGATCATGACTTGGATTTCCTGATAATGATTGCACCCACCAGTGTGACCTTCCCACCCCCACCTTTCCTACTGCCATATCTAGCTCAGGATTTCACTCTCTGCACGAGCTGATGGGGTTAGTGTTATCAGAAATTCCTTATCACGGCATAAGACACAGCTCCACTTTCAACACAAGGCTTCCCGAATATTGCCATATAGCTTAAGGGATATGACTTTATTGCCATTCAACATTGTCTCCTATTAAGAACCAAAATTTTATAAGACAAAAATCCATGACAAATAGTAGAGTAATATTTGAAATGTCTTTGAATAGGTCTCTCTACATTCAAAAACACTTAAATATCTGCTTCTTTGTTACTCCTCCTGGAATATAGCCCAGAT
The DNA here is from genome assembly GCF_020740725.1 of Corvus hawaiiensis. Lineage (NCBI taxonomy): Eukaryota > Metazoa > Chordata > Aves > Passeriformes > Corvidae > Corvus > Corvus hawaiiensis. The sequence goes on from NC_063224.1 coordinate 15,645,647, forward strand.
TTTTCTGAGCATTGCCCCTGGATTCCAGACCTTGCCAGAGAACAAGGAAGGCTGGCTGAGGAAACTGCAACCACTTCAGAGGAATCAGATACAACCTTGCCTTTTAAAGCAGTTTATCCTAATGTATTTAGACAACTGCCAGGTCAGTTGCAGGCCCACACAGTTTTACATTGTTTCCTAAAGAAGAAATTCAGTCAGAGGTTTTTCTCTGAGGGACCGACTGCAACTCATTCAATGCCTATTTGGAATATGAGAAGATAAAACCAAAACATTTGTCTAGCATTTACAAGCAAAAAATTGCAGGAGAACTTTGTTGTTAAAGAAATGCAAGTATTGGAAGGGGGGAAAAAAAGGTTATATCTCTGCTGGACTGTAAATCCAAAGGGAGATAGGAAACTAAAAAATGCATTTGCAGGCTTTATAGATAAGTGTAAGCGCTTAACAGTGAGGGATGACCTTTTTGTAATGTTTGAAAACTGCACCATATCGTGTTCTAGTTTATAACTTGGAATGGTTTGTCCAGGAAGGCTTTGATTAACAAAAAAATTAAAAATATTTTAGCATTTTAACACACTATCAGCCTTCCACTAGTTCAAAGGCTTTAACAGCAGCATCAAAAACTGTCAAAATATTCCAGGTAGCTACAGTTTGCTGTGGACTGTATTGAGGCTCCAGTTATTGAGGAATCTAGCAAAGGTTGCCCTATTTAATTGTGTAACAGGCTGTGGGAGTGTCCACTCAGTTCCTAATTTTGATGGTAGAGTCTTAATAATTGTAACACGTGGAAGCATAAGAAATCTTTGATTCATGTTGCACAGTTTTCACTGGGGAAGACTTGGCCACCAAACAAAGTCTGTGTAGCTGCATGACCCCTTGGAAGGCAGCTTTGGCTCCATGGGGTACTGCAGCCAAACAGATGATGGCTCTGAAGCAAGGATACAGAAGAAACAAATCAGAAAAAGGGACTTTATGACTCTTGGTGCAGCTCTGCAGAAATCTGTGGTGAACAAAACCCATTTGAGACATTTCTACCCAAGTCACGGGCCCATGGTCCCACTTTAGCACTGCCACTCACTCACTCTGCAGTCTGGCTTCAAAGAAATCCAAAAGCCCAGCTCGTCTTCGTTGCTGACAACGTCAAAAAAGCCTCAAAAAGCCAACTTGCCCAGCCCTGGTTTTGCTCTGTTATGCACAATTGTCCCTTAAACTCCTTTGTCCCTAAATGACTCTTTCTCCACCCTTCATGCCCTCACTCCTGCCTGCTGCTCCCCTCAAAGCCACCCTCCACATCCCAGCTCACTCCTCCTCCCTCAGCACATCCTTATCTCCCTTGTCATGTAGTGATGCTGCAAAGGAAGGCAGAAATATAAAATTCAAAGGATCAAAAATCCGTTCCAGTGGGCAATAAAATGCATAGCTATATAATTACTGTATGACATCACTACAGGGCACAGTGAAGATTGTTTACTTGCCTTAATTAGGTATTTCCCTATTTTAACACATTTGCCTTTAAGTTTCTTTGTGTCCACTGAATTTTGTTGTTTTAGGGATAATTACAATACCCTCTTTTTTTCTTTTACCCCCAAGTTACTAAAAATGCACTCTCAATTTCAACTCTATTTTAACTCAAGGTCTTCTTTATGGAATATACAGAGCTCCTTGTATTCCTGAACTGAATTCTGAAAAATAGTCAGTTAAGGATTCTATTATAAAAATTAGTGGCACTCATCTAAAAATCTCAGCTTGATATTCCTGGTTAATTTTTTAACCTCCCAACAGTTGAACTCTAAAAAAATATTTTGAGACACAAGATATTTTTCACTCGCAGGTAGGTGACAGGAAGCTGTTCCCAGGTGAAAAACACTGTCAGAAGCAAGGACAGCTATACCTTCTCCCTCTATCATTTTTCTCTGTAACAAGTAGTTTTCTGACTTGGATATCAACCCTCAGTTCTTCCCTTTCAAGTGCATTTGCCCACTAAAGAAAACAGAAGAGCCCAGTGTCCACGGAGACCTGCTGCTGCATCCTGGTTGGGAGTGCCTGAGCTCCTGGAGGCCACCACAGCTCTGCTCGTCCTGCTGGAAAGGCACCAGAAGTGGCAGATGTGGGACATCAAACCCCACATCCAAGATCTGCAGCTTTGTGTGAGCACTGTAGGTGGAAGGTGGAAGGAAAGGGAATGCACTATGATGGCAGCTGCCCACCTAAGACACATTTTTGGCTCCAAATAAGTGATAAGGGAAAAAAACCCACATTTTTTCCACAGCAAACCCACCACCTCCAAATCAGCATTAGAATTTCCAGTCACCCAGATGTGAAGCTCCTACAGAACCTGTAGACCAATCTTATTCTCTAATATTTACCCCTAGACCTAAGTTCTGCTGTGGGAATAAAAATTGCTTTGAAAATTATAAAGTGAAAAGTGAGGATTTCTCTTAAATCCTTTTAATGATGTCTGCATACAACTAGAATCTCACTTTTTTTTTTCCTCATCTAGTCATTACATTAGTGGAGAGGTGTGTTAGATTACTGAGTTTAGGCTTTTGGGTTTGAGGGGTTTTTTAGGGCTCTTTTTTTTCTTCTTATGGATTTTGGCTCCTTTAGAAGGGACAGCCTGCTATAACAGGTGCATTGCAGACAGGTGCTGCATAAGGTTCCCTACATAACTCTGCCAATGCTTTTCAATCATGATCTACAACACCCCTGTTACTCCTGTGTGGGGCCTCCCCTCTGCTGCAATTGCCAAGGTTATGAATTATGCCATCCTGTATTGATTTGGACAAATGTCCACTACTGACTAGGTCGACACCACTGATCCTGGTTTGCAGGTAGCACAAGCCAAGCCTTGGAGGGCTCAAGCCGAGCATTTAACCCACTGTGCTGCCTCTCCCACAGTTTTTCTTTTTGATTCAGTCACACATTATGTACCCTGACTCCCATGCAGAAGATTTGTGGCAATTGCATGATGTATGAGGTGCCATTTGTAAAATATTATTTAGTGTAAAACATGATGTTTTTTTCTGTTGATTTACAAGTTGGATTTATAAATCTGCACTTCTCACAGTTTGAGTTATATATCTTGCCTCTGATTTATAAAACTCACCAGTAAATCTTTAGCAGAAAGTTTTGATTCAGAAATCATTATTTTAAACATTAGATTTAGCTAAAACATTCAACTGCTTTATAAGTCATGAAATGGATTTACATACCCCAATCTGGATTTACAAATTCTGCATCAGATTTACAAATCACCCTGAGAAATTCCTAAATAAAATGCTTTGATTTATAAATCTTCACTTTCCACTTAGGATACAAGTGACTGATTTATTATTCTGAAGCTTTACAATAATGATTTAGTCATAAAATCCTACTTTAAGTTAAAATTCTGATTTATAAATAGGTTTACTGCAATATAGGACACAAAAAGTAGAATTGTTTGGTGCAGGACTGCTTGGCAAACAGCTCCCTGCACACATGAAAGGCAAGATATTTCTGAGAGGTCATAGGGAACCAACTGATCAGAGTTAGCAGCAGGGCAAAGAAACAAAAAAAAATGGGACAAAGCAATTCTTTATTTTTCAGTAATAAGCCCAAGGTTTTGAGATGGAACATTTTGACTACCCTGTCAAAATCATTTCTCAGTTCAAAAAGCTTCCTGTAACCCTGATCTCAACCCCCAACTACAGGAAAATAGTTTGAGTGCCTCCAACAACTCCGGGAGTTATGGGCACTTCTATTGAACATCATGAGGAGTTTCACTGAACACTGCAGGAAATTTGTTCCTCTCAAGTCAACTTAATGTTTTCCAGCTTTCAGGCTCTGATCAGATGTCATTTATTTGCACCATTCCAGCCCAGGTGTTTTCAAGTATTCAAAACCGAGTAGGAAAATAGGAAATTGTAAGAGTGAAGGAGACTTCTGCAAGTGCCTCACTCTTTGATGGGCTCCAAACACCCTCACAGGACCAACAGGGCAATTAAATATTTCAGATACTTGAGCAGCAGCTCATCATGAATACCCATCAAGGACTCAGATGGGATATTGGGTAAAGACAGAATTGTCAAACAGCATAAACATACAGTGCAGCAGAACAGAAATTAAACAGTCCATTTTCAATAAGAGCCACATATCTTGGAAAGGCTTTGGTAATCTATTTTTAGAAATGACTAAGAGCAGGTTTCATCCAAAAAGCAACATTCAGAGTAATTATCTGGAATCCCCTGAAGAAAGCCAAGTAGCCTGTCAAGCTGTGGGTCACAGTGCCAGCATCCAGCCATCGTAGAAGTTCCCTTTCAAAGCTCACTTCATAAATCTTCAGGAACTATGGGCAGGCTGGAGAACCCCAGTGATTGGAAGGGGATTTTCTTTAGCCAGGTAGCTCTAATAGAGGGTATCAACAACAGTGATCCTGGGAGAAGTTCTCAACACGACTGGAATGATTCCATAATACAAGTTTGCTGGAGCATAGGGTTAGTTAGGTTAATTAATAAAAGATCATTAATTTCAACCTCATTTCTAACACTGAATCACCAAGACCTAAATCCTTCCAGGCATTTGGGCTTTTGACATCTAAGGGAATTTAGACATTTGCTTAACTCTGAGGTTCTGACCACAAAAATACCTTTAGACTACCTCTTTCTGCCTTGTCTGGGACTTTCCACCCCTGTACAAAGGGTCTGACAACTGCAGCACTCTGCTGGGACCTGGCAAACACTGGTATTCTGGGGCACTGTGGGGCAGACACTGATCCTTCTCCTCTCCATGCTCTCTCTCCTACCTTGTCAGATAAACAACCAAGATATGAAATGTACTTTTTCGGGAAGTATAAAAATGATACATATGAACTGATGCTCTTTGTTAATCTTGAACGGTTCCTTTTATCAAAACAGCACATGAGAAACTAAGAGCCTGTACTGTGTTCTCCTAATGACAGATACACTACTTACAGTGCTCAAAAATTCAGTTTACCATTTGTAAAATGGAGACTCTATCTTTAAAGCACTCAGATCTACAGATGAAAACGGACTATAAGAACAAGGTATTATTTTGTTGCAAGATTATTATTAAATTGACAGTTTTCTGAAACTATTGCATGTGATTTTGCTGTCAGATTTTTGGAGTAGTTACACAGGATTGAATCCCTAGAACTTAACAAATAAAGTTAAGATCTAATCCAAAGCCAAAGAATGGAATGACAGTGCTTTAGTTTTCATCACTAAGCTCTACATCAGGCCTCTTCTTGCTGGTACAGATAATATAGTTGGTACAAATTCCAGTAAGCTCAAATGCAGGTGAAAAATGATAATGCCTACATGCATATGTACACCATGCTTGCTGCAGCTATAACCAAGTGAATGGCTCTAGCAGGGGTGACAAAAGAAATCACCCAAGTTTCATTTGTGATTTTATGCTTATAGTTTCTCCAGTCAGATTCTGGAAGGTCTAGGTAAGCCATCTCAACGTGAGACTGTGTAGTGGAGAGGTAAGTTTCCTGGTCAGATTTGCATTTAGCATTTTCCACGTTCTCTCTATTCTTATACAATTCATATTTCCTCACCACCCTCTCAAAAATATTTCTCCATTCTGTTAGATATATACCTATATATATATATATTCATCTACCGGTCTAGGTTCACTTGGAAACACTCAGAGGAACAGGAGAGCATGCAGGCCTATTTTCCCATTCCTGCATAGCCTGACAGCTGTAGTTTAATTCCAGAGTATTTGGTTCTGATGTGGTGGCTTTGGTTCACAGCCCAATTGTGCTCTGGCATAAGCCCCTGACGTCACTGGGAACTCTGCCTCCTTACAGCATGGTTGAATGGCTCTCCCAGTTCAAAGCCAGATTTGTAGCTATGTTTGATTACTTGCATTTATTTTCTTGACAGGTAGCCTTTTGCTGTAATTACAGTAGTAAAATTTTTTACATCCATGCTAACCAGTTTTAATGTTCTCAGCACAGAGCTAAGAACATCCACATACTGAAAAAGAGAGCTACATAGGGCAAAGGAGAGCTTTAATGCTGTTCCTCCCTTTCAGTCTTCAGTGTGATTGACATCCATTCAGCCACAGATAAGAAAACTTGTAAGTTCACTGAATAAATCTCAGTACAGAGTAGCAAAGGTATTTTGGTAAAAATGCCTCTGTGACTGAGATGTACAGAAATTCTCCAGAATCAACACATTTGTGTGAAGCACTCTGTGATAGTGTAAGATTGGACAGATTTTTATCTTGCTTTGATTAGACTAAGAAGACCAGCTGGACACACACGTAGCCCACACCCTGCCTACTCTACCCTGTTTCCTATGATGTGCTTTCCAGTGTTTCCCCCTCTCTGCATTTAAGACTCGTAAGTGACAGGGCTTCCACTTTCCTCAGAAGACTATTCTGCAGATCAGTTAGGAGCTTTTCGCCTCACATCCAGGCTGAAATTTCCATTTTTAATCGTATTTTATTTTCACACTCGTACTGTCTTCTCTTCCTGGTCTGCTTTTCTTTGTGCTACCTTAAATAATCCTTCTTCATCCTTCAGGTCCAGTTCTCAGCCTGCTAAAGCTGTTTTGCCTTTCTGTGGCTACACAAAGCACAGCAAAAGCCAATGTAACAGCCAGGAGAGGATTTCCCAGAGGAGAGGAGTCCCCCTGGTTATACTCCAGATTTTTCCTCACTCTGTGGTGCAGAGGACCTGGTCACTAAGGCTGGGCTGTACTTGTAGTGCAAAGCTGCTGTGGATTGCTGGGGTTTGGGCTGTACTGCAGAATTGGGGTGCCTTTGAAATCAGCCTGATCCTGCTTGTCCTGCTTCCCCTTCCAGACAGCAGAGCTGTTCCTGTTTTCCCCTGGGCATTACCTTACATTTGTCCCAGCTGACATTCCTTTCCTTATTTCCTTGGTATGTTTCTGATCTCAGTTCCCTTTCTATTATTTTGCTGCCCTCAGTGATATTTATAATGTCTCCAATTTAGTATAATCTGTGAATTTCATTAACCAGCTGTTTACTCTCCTCTTTCAGATCATTAACGAGAATGTTAAATAACACTGGACCTAATGCTATTCCCTGCATTACATTAGTAGGAAACTTCCCTACATTTGATACATTGCCTTTTTTTGTTCTGCTCAGTACATCTCTCTGGCTCGGTGTTAGCCCACATGCAGCACTTATAGGAGCCAATGTGAATTAATTTCTCAGGTAAGATGATGAGCAAAGGTATCTCATGCCTCACCCAACCACAGCGTGTACCCAGCATTAGACATTGTGGGAATTTTATTTCTAGGAAAAAATCAAGCTTTTTTTCCTGCTAAGAAATGTTCTGTATAAGCCACAGTGCTCATGATAGCAGCAATGGAGGGAGCAAAGCTGTTTTAGTGACTGTTACGATATTTTTTTCTCAGCATTAATGCTCCTTTATCTACAGTCAGTGCATTTCCTTGCTTTCACATTTGCAAAAAGACACTATTTAAAAAAGACAGATTTTTGCATGGTTGTGTTTTAAGCTAGGAGTCTCCCACGCTGCAATCAAGGGTAATGGCAACTACTCACAGGTGTACATATATCACATAAACAAGTGAAACATTGATTGTGAGGGGTGCAGTGACAGTCCTCTATCCATAGCATAATCTTCTCAAGAGATATTTAATCAGATGATTATTTACATCTTAAAGACCAAGGAAAGGGAAAATGTTAACATCGAATTATGGGGAGGAATGATAAAGAAGATGCTATGCATGAAGTGCTCATCACAGAACTGATGAATAAAGGGTTTGCCTGAATATGCCTTAACACCACTAGTGCAATCTAAGCCCAGCCACTTGCATGATCTAAATCAGCAGAATCCACTGAAGCTGGTGGAGTTTAAGCAGTTCAAAACCCAGGAGACTGTGCCCTGACCGCTTTCTGAAGCTCTGAGTAAATCTCATATTTTTTCCCTGGTTTTTTTTACAACTTCTAAGTTAACTCATATGATACAACATTGTAAACCACGTTACAGAGAATACAGAGTCAAATGTCACCTTCAGAGGCTTGTTCTTTTGTATATAAAATTCTCTGAGTTTAAACTGACTCTGGGTAGGGAGAGGACACTGAGCCGAAATTTATTCTGCTAGTTCTGAAATGGAAGAAGGCTTGCAAAAGCCAAAGAGGTTTCTAGCTGTGCATAAAAACATGTGGAGAGCTTATGGCATAAATTATAGTTACATCCTTTACACGAAGCCTTTTCTTTAGTAAGTACACGTTTCCTCCTGTAATAGCCAGCTTTTCTTAGCTGTGTAGTTCAAGGAGTTTGCTGTGAGGTACTTAGAGTGTGAGGGCAAATTCAGAGCTAGGGACTGTTTGGAGTTCTGACCAAACAAGAATAACCTCATGTTACAGGCGAGATTCTTCCCCTAACTCAAGAAATTTCACCAAAGAGTAAAAAACATCTTGCTCATGCTTTGGTTTAGGAGCCACAGAAAGAATAATTACATGGGAAGCAGAAGAGGTCATTGTGTTGTCTGCTGGATTGGTTCAAGTACACAAACCCTCATGTCACTTCCATCCCATACAGCTTCAACTCCAGAATGGACTACAGCCTGCAGAGACCTTACATTCATAAACCCAGTTTGGAAACAGACCACAGGCTACTTTAAAGCCTGGGAAACTCCTAAGTGCTTCAAGATGAATGATTGGTGCTCATCAACTATTACTCTTATTTTTATAGCAGTTTTTGCAGGGCTTTTTCACAATAGGTACTCTTAAGTAGGACAGGGCTGTAGGATTCAGAACCCTGTTCTGTACAGAAGTTAATGCCATGAATCTAAGCTTTGGGTCACCATATTCTGATCATCCCCAGTGCCAAGTATTGCAGACAAAACCCACAGCAGAAATTGTAAGGTGTCTATCAATCACTTGAGTTAGTGGCTCACCAGAGCAGCTGCTTTGCTGCTTACCCACAATCTGCAGTGTGCACATCCTTATTGTCCATTAGACTTGTAAATTAAATGCTGGAGTGGACTAGCTGGACGGGATTTACATAAAATCTCAATCAAATTCACGGCAGCATACCTTCCCCTTTTGTAATTAGATTCAGTGCCAGTTTTGGTTTTCTGAACCCAATAACCCATCTCTTTACTTTATGATATCTTAGCAATTCTCATTAGTAAGTGAATTTCTATGCATCACTTTTAAAAGCACCAGCTGCACCAGTAAAAATGTGCATCCATTCACTGAACAGTCAAAAAATCCAAATGCATATTAATACATCTATACTCATTGAACTCTCAAGCACATCTAAGTAGTTATCACATGTTCCTGATTTCCAATGCAATATCCCACTGGATGCTCATGAGAATACAATACAGTGGGTGCAAAACTGGTTGAAAACCATATCTGGAGAGCAATTACCAATGGTTCACTCTGAAAACAAAAAAGAGGCATTAAAGAGGTGGTCTAGACTAGGTACTATTCAGCACTCTCAGTGACCTGAATGATAAAATAAAAGGGTAGACTTATAAAACTCCTTGAAGAGATCAAACCAGAATGTACTGCAAGTATGTTGACCTACAAAGAAGAGCCGGACAAATTACAAATAGATCTGAAAATGTTTGGGGGCCATAGAGAATGTTTAATACTCAGATGCACAAAAACACATATATACTATAACACATGAATGAAGAAATTAGGAAATTCTTCTGTCCTGTGCATTTGGAAGACCTCAGGTGATACCAGTTTGAGTCACCTTTCTTCAACAAGACTGTGATCCAAGTGCAGAAAATATAGGTTTAATGATAAATCAAGAAGCCATAACCTAACAGGTTAATTAATCAGCATTATTAAGTCAGTGAAGAAAAGAATGAGGTATGTTACATGTTAGCCTGGTAACATTTTTCAGTCACATTAAAGGCAGAAAAGAGGAGTGGATTCAAAGCTGCCCTAAGCCACAATGAAAAGAATAAGAAATAAAAGGTTTAAATTACAAGCAGAGTCAGACTGGATATCAAGAGAGAACTGTTATGTGGAAAAAACAGCAAAGCAAAGGAAGAGATTTCCTGGACATATTTTTGCAGCTTCCAAAAATTGTGTTTTTAAACAAAAATGAGACAAGCATCTGCTGGGAATGACAGAGGAGTGATCAGTTACACCACCCCAGGGCAAGAGGATGGTCTTGATGCCTCCTAAGTGCCCTTCAAGTTTGCATGACTTAATTTAAAATCTCAGCTTTAATGTTTTCTAGGGAGGCCAGAAGCACGAGAGCACTTGTTTTGAGATGAAAAATACAGAGCTTTCCAGTTGTTACTTCAAATCCAAGAAGAAATGTTAAGAGTTCATATTCACAAATTTCTGCTCCTGAGTTTTCTTTTGCAGGACCATGTCACATGATGAAAAACTTGTCTGCATTGCAAGCTCTTCCAAGACATCACCTTCACTTGTTATTCCAACTGCTGTATTTCTTTTGTTATATTGGAAAATATCAGCTCAGAAATGTTGGTGTCTCTCTGGCATGACTGGCTGGATGGCTGATTGGCCATTATAGCTGTGGCTCACAACAACACATCTTTGCCTTACATTAATGGTCCTTTGTAGGTGCCTGATTAGAGGTGATTGTCATTCAAATGTTTATTCATTTCCATACCTGCTGCTGAAGGATTTCTTACTGATTTTTTTTTCCTTATGTCAAATTTGTAGATTAATTGTAAACTTCAGCTGCTGGGCATTCCTGTACCAACAACTTCTATTTCAGTGAAGGCTGCTGATTGGCTTTTTTTCATTTATGGAGATGATACCAGGCTGTTCTTTTTCCAATAACACAACCATACCTTGCTCCATTCTGTGTAGCCTTTCCTGTACAACATTTCTTGTAGAAATGGGAGATTAATTCCCTATCACAGTAAAAAGTTCTCTGGTCATTTTTTAGACTTAGTTCTACTAGAATTTCAAGTCTCCATGTAGCAAATTTCTTCATTTGATTCTCAGACTTCAGGGCACAGAGGCAATTTGATTCTCAACCTCCAGTCCAAAGGATTGATCCTTAAAGGCAAGGAATGATGGTTTAATCACACCAAAAGGATACAGCAATTAGAACTTGAACTAAATCTGGACTTGCAACAAATGCTGGTGGAGAAATTTGTGAGCTCTATGTTCTTCATCTATAGCATGGTCTCTCACTGTTATGAGCTGCAACAAGAGCAAAAGGCTGTGAGAACAGTGAAGTAATGTTGATAACACTATTCTCACATCTAGAGGGGTTCAAACACACCATTATTAGCTTGTATAGGAATCTTAATTATTGAAAAGAAACCCAGTGAAAAAGAAGCAACAATGCACTGATGGAAACAATTTTCACATTGCAGCATATTCGAGGGCAGGAAATAAAGCATACCAAAATCTTATGTTAAGATAGTGGCAAGAAGAAAAAGAGAGTTGGATAAAAGATTAATTAACCTCATGGTCAAAATTAGAAGAAAAACCTCTCCTATTCCTTCTCCTTTTTTATTTAAATACAAAGATTTTGAGTCTTTCACCCTCCATTCTGAGTGCTGTGAAACTTTAGGAAACCTCGGTGGCACTAGAGAAAAGATGGATCTCTTCAGCTAACCTGCAGAGGACAGAGTCCAAGGGGAGTCAGAGGGCCAAAACCAGAAGCCTTTGAAGGGAGAGACAAGTTCAGCTCATCTGGCAAACACACTTCTCTCTTTCGCTACTGCCCTAATTTTTTAGGTTGCACAAGCTGGCAAAGAAAGGGTGCAAATGTCTTGCCACAGTCTGAATCAGTTTTTCCACTGGACATCCTGGAAGGGATCTGTCCTTGTTATCTGCTGAAATGTTGACAATGTAAAAAGAAAATCTATTTTTATCACCACCATTAACTTCGAGGAATAACCACAGTTAGCAGAAGGATAACTTAGCTAACAGGGAGCAGCCTGAGCCACAGCAACACTGCCTGGCTTGGGACTCCCACCCCTTCACTGACTTAGCTTTAAAAAGAACACAACACTGGGGCAAGAACCGATGGCAAAGAGTAACTCCAGGCGTGCAATTGAAAGACGAACACGGCTGCACGGACATTCATGGGAAAACCTGATCCAAACTGTCATTACCAAATACCCCCCAACGCAGATAAGGCCCAGCTGTAGCTGTGAAGATGACTTTCCTCTCTGGAGATGAGCCAAGCTGGAGGAGGATGTGTCCCACCACCATTGCCTTATGGCGTAGAGAATTCATCATCTGTCAGTGACCTCCAAGATCAGTCAAAGTTTTCATTGCTCAGAAAGGAAAAATCACACGAAAAGTAAAACATCTGTTAGGAGAATAAGCTGCATTTTATAGTGTTTGCTGTATGCAGCAACGTGTCTGTAATCTCAGACCATGTTTGCTGTGCCATAGTCACTCTGCAGCTCTCCTCACTGCACAGTTCTGATGCCCAAAGTCACCTTGAGTGGAGCAAGTATTAATTTCTGTCAGTGGTGTTTTAAATGTTTGCATAGACAGAGTTATCAAGGCAAGTGTGAGCAGACTGTAGGTACAGACAGAGCGGCTCCTCGCTTGCCTGTCCTTTAGGAGCTCTGCTCCAGCTACGTAACCAGCAGCCACCGAGTCTTTCCTTACACATAGTGTGGAGTGTAAAGTCATAGTAGTATTCAAAAGGTTAAAGCAGAGTGAACTGTTAATTTTAATGCTTTCTCTAAGCTTCAGTTTTAATAAGCGAAAATGATGTTCTTATTTGCAGTAAAGTGGTGTTATAAAATTCTGTCTGTCAAGCTCATTTTAAAACCATGGAAATAAATGATCTGACAAAATCAGGCTATTAGACAAGTGAAGAAGAGTGATTTCCATAAAAGTAGAGGAGCTGTTCCTTAATTTCACACTTGGTAGTCTTTTGGGTCGACTAAATTTTTAAATAAGTGATAAAATTATATTAGCGCAATTGCATTTTTATAGATTTTTTTGGTCATTGTACTCTTTTTCAATTCTTTTATTTTAATTCAAACCATTCTGCTGAAAGGTTACCTCTCAACTTATGTTACCTCATAACAGTTTCTGCTCACACAACAGAACTGTAGGTTCACAAATCCTCCATATAAAAGTATCCAGAACGACCACACTGACCCAAAAGTATTCTAAAGTGGAAAGATCATTTTATTGTAGTCACATCTTGCTGAAGTGCTGGCCCTTCACACTGAATTTGACTCTTGCAGGAACAGATGGGCTTTGATTCCATGTATGAGCATTTTCTTTGGGAGCAGACTGCAATTTTCTTCATCTACACTGCACAGGCAAAAGCCAAACAAACACCTTTTCCATGTCCAGGTGAGTGTGGCAAGGAGAGCCTTTATACAAAGAGAAGTCACTGATCACCATATCTGCCAATTAAGATCAGACAGGCCTCAAAACACACAGCTCAATGCTGAGAGATGTCAAAATATGTTCAGGGGCTGGTGCCCCTCAGACACATTCCAGATGACAGGAGGGAAACTGCTCATACTCAACTTTCCCCTTCACTTGAGAAACAAGGGAAGTTTCCACACCCACAACCCAAGGGAAAATTCCTGTTGCCAGTTTTCCCAGCCTATCCTGAGCAGAGAGGAGCAAGGCTGTGTCTTCTCCTCACCTGAGCCCACACACCTATTTTGACAGCAGAGTTGGCTGCATACAGGAATTTGGAAACACTTCTAAACCCTTGGCAAAGGTTGTGGCACAATTCCTCCACCTCTGGAAATTTACGACATTTACTTTTTTCTGACAAATCAAATCACACATTTCAAGACAGAAGCTAATTCTCTTCCTCATAGATTGAAATAATACCCTGATAATTATATTGCAGTAGAGAGGTCAATATAGAAGGACTTTGACCTTTTATGAGGTCAATGACTCTTCATCTCATATTGCTCAGTTTCATTTGTTTGTTGAGAGAAGAGATCCAATACATTGATACACAGGTTGTGACATGCTGTTTGAACATTAGCTTACTATAATTGGTCATGTCATCATGCATCATATTAACAATATACACAAAAGTGCCCTGAAACAATTGTCTTATAGATCCATCACATATCATAACAAAGCTTCTGGGACTGTTATCCAGCAGCATCCAATTGTGATGCACATTCTACTTGAGTTCTGGATCTAAACATCACTGTCATCTTAATAGTAAATGATGGATTAATAACTTCCTGCTGGCTTGCAAAACCTACATGCATGTAAAAGATGGCAACACAAATTTATTGCCACTGAGCATGCTCAAAATAGAAAGCCTGCAGAAAAGCAAAAACTACTTTGTGTATCGTTTTCAAACCAACAGCTCTTCATCTTCCCCAAGTATGGCAATTCCTTAGCCCCAGCACTGCAGCAAGTTTTTCCAAAAAGCAGAACTAGAAGAATATTTCATCTATCAGTTGAGACATACGTGACCTTGAAATGCAACATGAAAAAAAACAACACTAACACCTTGGATTTAAATTCTGTGTCATAAATCACACAGAAAGCATTTTTCGCACAAACATCTTCTTTCACCATCTTTTCATATATTTTAACAGAAGGGCAAAATCAGGTTCATTCTACACACAGCAACCCAGCTATATTTCAGTCAAATTTCAGTGTAATTAGGATGCCCACATCTCCTAAGTTTTGAGATTTTCAGCTAGTAAACTTATCTTTTTCCCCTCCTAGCTTTTCACAGCTATATGTCAGTGAGAAATACCAGTGATTTAACTCCTGATACAGTAATGCAAACTCAATGCAATTCATTTCTCAGGAGGTTAAGCCCAGAGAAAGGCCTTACAGTCAGAAATCCTCTTAACTATGGGTTTTGTAAACCAGGAACCTCATCAGCTTGACCCACACTCAACAAGAAAGTAGATATAATTATCCTCTTTATAACCATCATGAGCCATTGGCATGTAAATGCCATAATCCCCAGAAGAGGCACTTTATAAGGGAAAAGCCCCCCAAACAGGTAGAATTAGACTATAAGCAAAGCTCTGAGGTAAATATGAAACTTTTGCTCACTGCCATTCCAGAAATTGCTCCAGGAAGGGTCCATGGGCAGCACGTACGGAGCCCAAGCCTTACAATGCTGCTAGAAGATCTTGTTTCTGTCTCTGCAGGGTCTCCTCCAGTGAGTCAGCACTGAGGGAATGCCACCTCATTTGGGCAGCTGGGAGAACCGTTCTTCAGATAAGATGGAAAATGATGCAAATTTTAATAAACCATGCAGACAAAACTATTAACATTCCTACATCCTGTTCCACGTAGTATCTCAGCCTTTTAACTGAGCCCCAGCTGATCTGCTCCACTCTGTGACTGGAAGCACAGCACTGCTACCCTGCACCTCTTCGGCACCAAGCAGCACAAGCACTGATCCTGGCCCCAGGCATGTGGGGCAGGAAAATGCATAAATGCGCTTTTTTCCCCCCCCATACAACTCTTGCCATGCTCCATTTATAGAACGTAAGTGTCCCTTAGCACAGAGTGGCACAGTCAGTCATCAGTGCCAACCCCAGCACCTCCTAAAGCACTCAGGAGTCTGACAGGGGTACCATAACCTGCAGAGTACAAGGGACTCACTGGAAGCCCTTTCATGTCTAGAGGACAATAAAATTCCACTTATTAGGAAGGAAGGAAGGAAGGAAACCTGCAGCAGTGCTAGCCACTCAGCCTCAGATTCGCGAGCTCCTTCCTGGGTGTTCAATAGCAGCAGGCAGGCTCAGGATGCTCCAGCAGCTCCACACCACACAGGAGAAGCACATCCAGCAGCAGTGGATACATGCCTTCATTTTTATTAAAAGGAAGGATAATTTAAAGCTCTCCCTGGTATCCTGGCCTCAAGGAGTGGGATGCACATGCCTAAAGCAAAGCAGCATGCTGAAGCTGGTGGGCACATCCACCTTCAAGGAGGACCCCCATGCCTCAGCAGGGACCACTTGAGACCCTTCACAGTCCAACAGGGCTCCCAGCACTGAGGCAGCATAGGGAGATCAGCCCTGCCTCAAACCAGCCTTGAGATTCCAGGCACTGCCAGACCTCAGCACAGAGCCTGGTCCCCAGCATATCCCCACAGCCCCTCACTGTTCATCCACCTCTTGCAGCCCCCATCTGTAGCTGTGTGGCAGCTAAAACCTACCTAAAGAACAAGAGCAATGTACAACAGATATATATATACAGAGAGCAGAGTTTTGGGACAAAGAAAAAAAGAATAAAAAGCTGGCAGCTGTGAAGCCTTCTGGGTATTGATTCCCTGGCAGCCCTCAGGCCTCCCCATGGTGGCCTGAATGCCCACTGCACCATATAGGAAAAGTTCTGGGAAAGGAAAGGGTACAGGAGTTATTCTTTCAGTGGTAAAACACTGTTGGCTGTCCAAACACCACAGAAGCACCCAAATCAAGGTTTTTAGCTGCTCCTGTAAACTTCATGTGAGACCCTGCTGCAACATCAACTTCAAAATTAGCACCATTTAGAACACTCAAAGTCTGATATTGATTTATTTGAGCAGGCAGGGTTCTGGTTATTTAAACAAACAAGGCAATACAGTCAATGTAAATCTACCTGAAACTGGAAGCTGGTGCACTGCACTGCAGTTAGATTATTGCCCAGAACACCTTGCCATGAGCACAGTGCAAAGGGGTTTGGGGCTGATTGTGGAGAGAGTCAGAGCTTTGTGCCCTAAACACAAACAGCCTGTACTGTCCATGAGACCACATCACTCCTCTTGAGCCTGGGGGAATAGTCATTTCCCCAATCCCTGATTCATTGAGCGTCTCCTGGGCCTGCTGGAACACTCATTTCATCTCATAGTGACTGAGGAGACTACTGAACTAGGGGTTTGTATGGGCAGAGAAAAAGATAGCAGTAAACGGGAATATTACAAATTTGAAATGAACAATCCCTGCTGACACTTCCTAAACAGAACTTTAAAATGATGGACTTGTCATCTTCCAAAGCCACTAAGACACTTCTTAAAAGATATTTGTAATTAATACAAATTATTCTCAGATATCTTCTCCTGGTAATAACAAAGTTCGTATTGTTGTATTCTGTTAATAAATAGCTTTGGTGACACTATATAAAGGTGTGAATCAACATCAGATTTTACTATTAACACATGATTAAAAGCCACACCAGTATGGGCTAAAAGTATGTAGTATTTGCTTTTCAGATGTAGTCATCTTTCATATGAATCTCGTTTAAAATCTGTTGGGAGATCTTTAACAAACAGGACCAAGTCCCCAGCCATATACTACGAACACAGAGCAGTGTAGCTGTTAATAAGGGTATTCATCATGAGACAGCCTATTTTTGGCATTGTATATGACAATCTCAGTAACTTACAATTGTCCCTTGAATGTGAACTTATCATTTAATTACACTCTGAGCGACTGCTTTCCCATATCACCCAGCAAGTTAGTTAACCACACAGCAATTCTCCAGCTAATCCAAGTGTGATTGGATCAGTCTAAGGTGCACAACATATCTCTCAGTTCCTGGGAACCCCCCATGGAGTAGTCTGTTTATTTCCACCTTTTTTTTTTTCTTGAATTTAAATATGCACTGTCAAATGCTCCAAGATTTTGAACTGATAAGTACCTTGTTAAGAAAAACCAAAACTGAATTTCAATTGATCATAAAATACCCAACGTTAAGCCAAATGGACATACAGAAACTCTCATAAAAAGTATCAATAAAATCTTGGAAAGGAACAGATCAGTCATTGGTAAATGTTTTATTAATTCATAATCAGTATATTTTAATAAAAACAACAGGTGTCACTGGATAATTTAGGCATATTTCATATGCATTGAGAACACAGTTTGCAAAGGATGTGGGGTACAAGAGGTTTCTTTTCGTATAGGAAGTTTATGCTAAAACATATAATAAAACATATAATAATTGAGATCTTTTAGTGACCCCAAGTTCCATTAAATGCATATTTCTTTGTTTCTATTGATGCTTCATGCAATGTTTCCAGCCAGCCACAGCTCTACCATGCTGCAATTCAGTTTCATGGTGGGATGAAGCAGCTGTATCCTGAGTGACATGACCAAGCTAAAATGCCACGACTTTTATAACAACATACTACATCCCCTACAAATTTATTATTGTTAGCTATTGTTCTCCTTACCTGGGAAGACACACACACACTCACACTGCTTCCTGAAAGAGGGTCTCAGTCTTTTGGAGGCACAAGCAAGAAAGGAGAGGGGGTAAAAAAACGGGGGTGTTGTCTCAGTTCTCCCACACTGCTTCTAAACTGTCAGAACTAACCCACTGCACAAGCCTTAAACACGGACACAAGCAGGTGCCCCAACCACCTGAGAGTTTGGTCAGTACCAATAAAAGTCAGTATGCATTGCCTCTGCAGTACGTATTACATTCCCTCAGAGAGGCATTAAAATGCCAGCTACATTTAAACAAGTGAATGTCTGGCCCCTAATAAAACCCACATAATTTAATACTAATGAGTCTACCAATTATGACCTAGTCTCTGAACTTCCTTTCTGGGAAAAATCATCGGGAAGGTAGTTCAATGCCAACTCTAGCAATTGCATTACTGCTCCGATAGAGAGAACCCCCCTTTGCTGCTGGTCATGGCATGAACTGCTTTGGGGTGCAGAGAGGAAGGGGAGAGGTGTGGTTGCCTCCCTGTGACAGCGAACAGAAGCTGAACAAGCCTGCTGATTCTCAGACTCATCAACTGCTTTCACATCTTAATCAGAATATACAGCTGACTTTAATGGTAGCAAAAAAAAGGAGACAGCTTTGTAACTACTGCTAAACAACTTAACCTTCTGTTGCCGTGGCTGTGTAAGATTTCCCACTGGAGGAGTGCTGCAAATCCCCTGTTCAGCAGTGTATCTGTCAGATCTATAGGAATCACAGATCTATGAGTGCTCCTCGAGATACACACAGCGTGACTGCAACGCCTACAGACTGCAAGGTGCAGAACCTCCAGCCACCTCTTTGCTTCTCGCTGAGCTTGCACGCAGGCACGGCTTTTTCTGTTTGCATTTGAACTCAAGATTAGATGGGCACAAGGTCTCCCTATACAAGCAAGAAGCTCTGAAACAACAGGAAGCACACAGCAAAATTTATGGGGCAGCTTGGTATGGCCTACAATAATTTTCCTTGTGCTACCTGCAGCAGGATTGTCACCTTAGGTCTCTCATCCTTACTCATCTGCTAGAAGACTGCATCCATTCATCATCTATCCAGATTTAATTCAGTGATCACCATATGTTTAATTAATAGGCCCCGCTATGACAATAAACTCCCCTTTGAGCTGACTGTTGAACCCTGCAGAAGCTCTGGCTGGTGGAGAACAGACCCATCTGCCTTCTGAGCTTGTTCCTGCTGCAGCCCCACATGGCATCCAGCACAATGTGACCACACACCTTTGCCTGTCCCCAGCCCTGACCACCGTGTTGTGCCCCGGTACCAATCCCCCTGAAGCCCTGCAGGACCTTCTGGCAGGCAGCACTGGATGCTGGTGGTACACCTTTAATTCATGGTGTACCTTTAATTTCTGTGACACGCTGAGATAATACAGTGAGGAGTTCTTTAGAAAAGCTATAAATAGCTTAAATAAATAGATATTCTCTGTGGTGGGTCCTCAGCTCCGGAACTGACTCTTGCCAGAAATCCATCAGAGCCTGAATCTGGCAAGCTCTTGTAGGAGATGCGAGACACATCTTTTTACATTCCAACTCACTAAATGCAAGTGCCTGACTACTTCTGCAAAAAGGCAAAAGAAGAATAATGAAAATAAAAAAAAAAAAAAAAAAAGAATGCCTGGAACCCAGAACCCAAGGGGTCACTCCCTGTGCCAGCTTGGAAGTCGCCTTCCATTAGCTCACCGTGTCCTGGCTGCTCGAAAGGGCACATCGATACTGCAGTGCCTGTGCCTTATAAATACATACAATAATTAAAGCTAATTTCTACGAGAAACAACCTTGTGATCTTTCGAGACACAGGGCTCGCTGATGCTGGGTGATATTGTCTTTGTTATTACTAAACAATGTTACACACGCTCTGCTGCCAAACACGTTAACTCCTCACCTCATCCCTCAGCAAGCTATGACTGCATCTTTAAAAAAGCTTGCTCTGGAAAGGTATGTGTTTGATAGTCAAACAAAACAGCCTCAAAATCACTTTAGGGCATTGGAGAAGTGGCTTCTATTCCCAGCCTCTGAAGTCAAATAACTGTCACAACTTTGTCTAAACTAACCAATGCCTAGGGTTTCAAGGTATTTAATTACATAATAAGTTATAGAAACACAGAGAATAAGTGGAAATGCTGCATATTCAGAGTCAGACATTTTGTCTCAAAGTCTGGCATCCTTAGCTCACTTAGCAGAGAATCAAGATGAAGTCAAAATTAGTGTGGTTACATTATTTCTTTTTATAGCAGTTGCCTGAAAGTCCACAAATGCCAGCCCCACTAATGCACTGTCACTCAGTAACATCACCCATTTTATCCTTCAAGAAAATAGTTTTGTATGCAGTTCTGAACATCAAAAGCACAGACATTCACTGTTTTAAACTTTTTACGATGTGACTATTTCCAGTCTCTCCTGCCAGGATGTTTAGCACTGATAGTTTAATATGACCACGTATATATTATTTATTGCGTGGCACACGTATTTTTATTTTGGTCACAGAGTGTTTGTTTAAAAAAAGGCAGAGTTTTACCTTCTTGGTTGTTACAGTTCCCTCACCTCTTGTCTTTCTAACCATGCTGCAAGTCTGTCAAGAAAAGCTCCAAAATAAATTTAGCATTGTGATTATTACAAATAAGTCACACTGGCATTTGGGTAGGAAGACCCCCCCCTCCCTGCATGCTTCTACCACGGTGGCAAACTTATTTCAAAAATTCTGATGAAACGCTTTGTAAATTTTGTTATTCTGTGATGATAATAAATCATTATAGCCT
Source organism: Corvus hawaiiensis (assembly GCF_020740725.1). Taxonomy (NCBI): domain Eukaryota; kingdom Metazoa; phylum Chordata; class Aves; order Passeriformes; family Corvidae; genus Corvus; species Corvus hawaiiensis. Next base: position 15,666,543 of record NC_063224.1, read on the forward strand.
TAAACACTCCTCTAGCTTGGAGCCTCAGTCACAAATTATCTTGTCATTCTGACCAAAACATTCTCCAAAAAAGCTTGACAAGTGCTAAAACCCAGAACATGAAACCATGTGTTGTTGTGAAAGCAAGATTCAGAAATGTCAATTAATTAGATTAAGAGGCTACTTTTAGCTTTACTTGTGTTGCCAAATAACCCTTAAAATATGCATAGCAGTGGAAGTCTACCTCAGCAATACAGTACTTCTGTGCAAAATAAAGACAATGGATCTGGCTAATAGAGGGAATTATTGTATCTGTCATTCAGACAAGGAGAATGATCTAGAAGCAAATGTCTTGCTTCCCTTTCCACTGTATGGATTCACAAGCAAGATAAATTCTGCCACTTAGAAGTTTAGGCATAATTTTTTTCCCCCTGAAATCTGATTCAGATTAGAAAATAAAAGTCAAATCACTATTATACATCTCCATAAGTAAAACGGATTTCTAACATCACTGTGTGTAGCTGTTTCCCCCTGCCCATAAACTATCATCCTTTATTTGCATTTTTGAAGTTCACTTTAGAAAAAATAGTGGTGCAATTAAATACATTTTATTCAACTTTCTCATAGCTACCCCTAAAATTTTTATCTTTAAATAATCCATATCCTCAATTTTATTTACACTATAAACTGTTCCTATATTTTAATGGTATGTTTGCTTTAAAAGGGGTTGTTGGCTTTAATAGCTCGGTTATTATCTTTGTAAACTAACATTCCACATTCCTCCTAACTAAATCCTAGCAAATCGCCTGTGCTTGCATTTGGAACATACATTCCACCACCGAAAATAAAATTTAAGCCAAATAAATGTTCTGTTCAAATTAATATACATAAAATGAATAGCTAAACATAGATCAATTTTGATGGATTTAACAGTAGGTTTGCTAGTGGCAGGAGGGTCATGATATGCAATACACCCAAGAGAACAAAACTAAATAAATTTAATTTCCTGCAGCCCCTATTAGTTTGTGTTATTTTAAATGCTAGAACACTGTACCTCTTCAGAAAAAAAAATTAACTGTTTGTGATTTTATAAAACATATCACTAGTAATATGGATCAGCAGAAAGGTACAGGTTAGTACACATGGAGGTGGGTAAGGAGGTGAGCAAAATAGGAAGGACCCCAACAGAAGCAGATTGCAGCTGCAGGAAGCCTGTAGGGCTCAGGCTCTACCCCAGGACAAGACACTTTTACACCACAGGAGAGCCTTGGCAGAAGCTTAGGAACAATAACCTGCAAGAAGGCAGCATCTCATTTCATTTTTCATTGAAATACATTAAAGTAAACACATTTTCTCATCTTTTCCCTTCCATGTTATCCTCTCAAAGGACCTTAAATCTGGCAAAGCCATCATTTCTCAGGTAGGATGGTTGTAGGCACAGCTCAGGACCCACAGTTACTGTGCATAGAATCAAACATGATATGCGGGGGCAGCAGTCATTGAGCAATGACCAATCTTGGAATGACATTTAGTAACTCAAATAATGAGTTTTGGCCTTTAGCTGTAATTTTAATTCTTCAGCTTTAAAAAAATCCCATTATTTCAATTGTTTCTTTTCCCCCTGTTAACTGGTCCACTGCTAGCCATGGTACAAGCAATGGTTTTTGGCAATTAACCCAGTTCCTTCCCTGCCAGAGCCTGTACAGACCTACAGGCTCTTTTATGGCCTGCACTTACTTTAAGCAAATCTTTCTCTTTCCCAGTCCTTGGCCTTTCCCTTCCTCACAGGGCATGTAAATGTGCTTTTGGCTGCTGGCCTGACTAGTGATGAAAAGGTGACTCTATGTAACTCCTTTCTGCTGCTGAAGCCATACTCGAGTCTAATCTCTCCACGCTGGGAAGTGGGACTCTGCAGAGGACATCTCTTCAGGCCCTTTACTGAAGGGGAAGGGGACAAGAGACAGAGATGGAATATTTAAGGATGTATAAAAAAACCTAAAACCCTGTACACATTAAAAAAAAAAAAAAAAAAAAAAGGGGAAAAGAAGGAAAAAAAAAACCCAAACAAAAAACAACACAAAAGACCAAGACAGTCCTCCTAATTTTTACACACCACAAACTATTCTTAAGTTCTCTGGCCAAAGCTTGTTAAAAACAGAACATCCTAAATGCTCTCAAAATTGTATGAGAAGCAGATGGAGGTATTTCCTTACAGAACGAGCCTACAGTCAAGTGTAACAGCTGAAATATATTGTCCACTAAGGAGCAAGGCCAAAATTCAGTGTTAAAGGAACCCTGTGTACAGGGGCATCAGGTGCAGCGCCCCTGGCTGAGCTGCACCAAGGGTGGCAGAGACTCACCTGGGCTTCAGCTGCCCTCTGACAGGGCAGGGACCTCCCATGTGTCCTGTGGCACTTGTGTCCACTCCCTGCAGATATTTTGGAGGCCTCAGGACATCTTGGGCAGCCTTAAGTATCTGTTTTGGCACTTAAATCCTGCTCTCCATGTCTGTTCTTGGAAAAGCCCGATGAAACTGTGAGCCGTGGATGAAAATAGAGCAGTGAGGACTAAATTAAAGTAAAATTTAGTAACAAGGCCCAAACGTTAACATGCTGTATTTATCTCAAACTTATTAACATTCCTATGAGTCTCTGAAACACTTTATTACTGATACATGGGATTGTGCTGCTATAATAGGCTTCCCTGAGGAGTAACTAGGACTCCAGCTGTACTGCAGGATATGTTGTACTACATATTATAGGGTTAAATGGTGCTGGCTGTTATCTGCACAATGTGTGCATTACGAGTGTGAATGAGGGAGCTCGTTTGAGAACCCTGAAGTCTGCCCTGGAGCACTGGAAATATTTGTAGTGTTAGGGAGAAGGAGGGAAGGGTCCCTTTCTCCAGCTGCAAGCAACTCAGTATACGATTGATGCCAGAAACTTAACGCCTCTGCTGGCAAAAAAACCAGAGCTGTGTCTAAAGGAACTCTACCTATGAGTTTTCCAAGGAGTGCAACCTCACCTGGGCACAGCAGGCAGTCACAGTGTAAAACAGCAAAATGCGGGGCCATTCACTGCCTGTCAGAACTGGTTAGCAGAGGCAACAATGACACTAAGCCACCCAGGTCCCTCCCTCTGCTAGAGGAGAGAGAGCTAGTTTTTCCTCCTATACAGCACGAGAAGAGCCTGATGATCTGAACTGATGACAGAACTGGCATGAAAACTCAGTTAAAATAAAAATAGTGATTACCAGTGCATGGCAGGAAGTTTGCCGAGTTAGAAAAGGGCCTATCTGCAACAGCCATGCACACCTGAGGTGTTCAGATAGGACTGTAGGTTACAGGAGCCCTTAAAGTTCAGCTTCTGGTATCCTGCAGCACAAGTAGGTCAGGAACACCCACGTCAGCTCATCACAGGGTTCAGTGATGGTGCCTGCAACTCCTCCTCCACAAGATGCTCTGTGCTTAACTTGTAGTTAGAGTTGTGTTCCCCTCGATAATCTCATCTCCATGCCCCTTGCCAAACTGATCTGATTAACTCTTGTCCTGCCCTTGGTAGACACAAGGAACATTTGATCAGCACCCATTTTATAACAACTTTTTTTAAGCATAGCTAAAGACAATTATCATGTTCCTACTCAGGCTTCTTGTTTCCAGACTAAACAAATCCAATACTTTTAACTTTTCCTCATAGGTCATGTTAGCAAAACCTCTAATCATTCTTGTTGATCTCTTCTGGATTCTCTCCAATTTGCCTCCATTTTTCTTAATGTCACCAACTTCAGCAGAAGTTTTGCAGCTTGGAGAATTGTTTCTTGCTGCAAAAGTCACCTGACACCCTGACCTTTAGCTCAACAATGAGAAATAGCATACAAGCTTCCTTAAAGAAAATGGTATTACATATATACTGTCATGTATACTTAGTGTCATGCCACCTGCTTGCCACATCAACCCCGCTACTTTGCCTTAACAGCAATAAAGCAACAACAAACAATAAAAAAGCTTCTTCTTTTGTGAGCTGTTGTATAGACAATCTTATTGCATGACTTAGAAATACAAGAAAGTAGAGCAGAGACATTTTAAAAGTCTATTAAAAACTCTTTTTTTTTTTTCTGTCCACATCTCAAAAAAGCAAAGCAATTTCAAGAATACAGAACTGACCAAAAGCAAACTGTGGGGGAAAAGCAAAGCTGTGTAGCCACTGTTAAACAGATGCTAGCCAAAGTTAGAGGAGTGAGCAAAAAAGGCTAAAATTAGGAGAGAGAGAGTAGCTCAGGATGAATATTAAACTGAATGTAAGACTTCTTTGACAGATCTGTGAGTCAAACTTCCAACAACTCAAACAGGTAACAAGTCACAGGACTTGCCTTCTTCACTGAAGACTATAAAGCCCAACAAATACACAAGAGCAACCAGCAGGTAAACCCAGAGGGCAGTGGCACTAGGCACATCACCCACCCACCACAAAGAAATCACTAATATTCTCTAAACCACCCTCAACTCCTATTAACTCAATAAGCACCTAAACTTCTACCAGCTGGGCAGTGCCAAGCACCCTGGCTACTGCTGACCTGCAGGTGAGACGTGGCGAGCTGAGCTCTGGAGTTCCCCTGCAGGCACAAGGGCTTGTGGGCTCTGGCCCAAGTCGTGCTGGGGAACCTCCCACTGCCAGGGTTAGGGGAAAAAAGCATACTGAGAGTCAGGGGGTAGTTCAGCCCTGTGGAAAGCCCCCTCTAGAACAGGGCAAAGTGTGCAGGGAAGGGAGAGCTCTGGCTGCTGGCCTGCAGACGTTGGGATGCTCCAGCTGCTGAAATGCTGTGGGCTCCAGCTCCAGGACAAGGCTTGCAGCTGGGATGCTGAGCAGATGGTGGGCAGCACCTATGTGGGCTCTGTTAGCCAAGAGTGGTAGCACAGATGCTTCAGCTACTCTCCAGAGTATTTCATTTCTGGGTACTTGGTTATATTGCTGCGTGTCTGACCAGCTCCAAAATCTCCCTGCTTGGCCACCAGACCCTCCCTGTTCTTTGCAGGGCAGCCAGGGTGCACAGCAGAGCGTTTCTGTCCTGGGGACAGCCCCGTGGAGCACAGGGGACAGGAGTTCAGTGGTCTGGCACTGGGTGTCTCTGATGGCTTTGTGGCATTTGTCATCCCTCCAACAGCCTCTTAGGAGAGAGATCTGAGCAGCTCTGCAGGAAGACACAGCAAGAGGCCTCCACAGGGCTTTGGGAGGAGGGCAAGAACAACATGACAGCAGAGCTGACAAGGAGAGGAGTGTGCTAAGCACTGGCTAAGTCCAGCAGAAGGGGGGTTAAAGCAGCTCCAGCGTGAGGAACCAGGCTAAGAGGGAGTATTACATGTGCCGGTGGTTCTGCGGGATCAGAGCTGTTTACAGGCTAATGTGCCTGCACCTGTGGGTTGGTGTGGCTTTGCCTGCTGTTCAGTGCTTCCTGAGAAGCTGCTAATATAGCGTGGCTGATGAGCCTGCTGTTTTGATTTCTCCCTCCTTGGAATCTCTTCTAGAGCCTTTAATAAAAGCCCTATAAAGGAAGTACAAGTGGGTGCTTTGTGTTTCTTCAATACCTAATTTATATTTTTAATATTAAATACTCAAACACATGCTTTGAATTTGTGTTTTTTTTTAGTCTAATAGCTTTTTGCTGGAGACTTACATACATTTTCTATCACATAATTCCTTATTTTCTTCTGGGTTTTTGTGTGTTCTCATACCCTGCCCAAATCTTACACTGAAATTAAGAGGCATACTGAAGGCCTGTCATTCAAACTATTGACAGTAACTTGTCTGTCTGGGGGTTATGGTTGTATTAAAAAATTTATCACATGAAAAAAAGAAGCATATGGCATTTACAGAATCTGGGCCAACGAAGAAGGAAAGGGTCATGTTCACTCCCAAAACAGGAGCAAGCATCTCCTGAGGGTTATATGTGGATTTAGTTCAGAGGGAGCTGGAGAATCTCATATATTTTGAAATCATGAGGGGTATGAAATCAGCATAAGTTACAGCTGCCCTTAGGTGCTTTCTTTTGAGTGGTCAGTGCCACAATCACTCAGCAGAGCACATTGATCTCACTGACTTTGGCAGAATTATGGAGGGTCTGTTTGCATGAACCATTGCTGAACAATTTATCTGATGTATTAATCATCTCTTAGATAAGACTATCTGGACTGCAGATTTTTCTTGTAACCCAATTTCCCTCCCACAGTATTTTGTTGTTGTTGAGTTTTCATGTGAAATTTTAAAATTGCATTTTTTGGGGGTTTTTTTAACACTTAGGATCCCAGGGTCTGTTTTGAAACGCTCTGAAGTGCAGGTGCCTGTGTTGGGGTGCTCTGCTGCCTTCAGACAGGATGGAGAAGTGCCAGTCTCTATTTCCCCTCTTGACAGCAACTCTGGTTTGGAAATTGATTTGTCTTAATGGTGAAAAATACAAAAAAAATCAAGACCCCGTTTTTCCCTCACCTTCCAATTACATATGTAAGAGGCAAAATGTGAACAATTTCTTGGAGATTGGAAGAATTAGTACAATTTATAGGGCTGATGTGGCTATTTTACCCACTTCTAGTAATGCCCCCCTGTGAGACTGTGTCTGTGCTGCTGGTAGTGTAACTCAGGCAGGTTTATGTGTGGTGAGGGCAGTGCCCCAGCCACCTGGAGGATTTGGCTTCCCTGCTCTGCAGAGGGCAAGGCTGACCTGTATCAGCCAGGCTGTGCCCTCTGGGGACCCTCTTCTTCTTAGCCACAGCTTTCAGGCGAGAAGGATTTGCTCAGTCCCAGCCACCTCCCTCCCCACGGCCAGGATGAACCACAGTGGGTCAGTTTTTCTTGTCCCCAGCCTCTCCCCAGTACCCAGGGAGCCCTGCAATACATTTTGCAGGATTTCTCCATCTGCTCTGCCCTTCCCTGCAGCTCTGCGACATTGCACGCTCAACTTCCCGGCACAGTAAATGGGAATTAATGCGGAGAAGTCCAGGCTGGCCCTGCCTGGCCGGCCCCTGCCCTCCAGTGTTAATCTGCTGCTGCTCTTCCAGCCTGCCCTCTGCAACACAGAGATGGAGATGGACACTGTAACCCCTGGTGAAGCCTGTTCTTGCCTCCTGTGTACCCCAATAATGACTTTATTTTAAAGCATTTTTTTGAACTCCAGTAATTTCTAGAGACATTTAATTGGGGAGCTCATTCTTCTGGCCTTCTCTAAAGACAACTCTGTGATGGATTCATGTTTTAGCACAAGCCAGAGTGCACACAGAAAATGTTCAGCCATTCAGAGGTACAAAAAGCAGTAATCTTAGCCTGAAACAATTGTACTGAACTGAAGCACTACTCCTCTCTTCTAGATCTACTTTTAAGATCCCTGTCAAAACAGCCCTTCAAACACATTTGATTGGGTTGGGGCTCATCACGCTGTCACCAACTCACTTTTCATTAGGCTGTTGCTCTCTGTTAGCCTAGCCAAGCAGAAGAACTCAAACACATGCACAAATTAAATCGACATCCAAACTCCACCAATATACAAAGCAATTTAAATGATATTCATTAGAGCGATGACAAGTCCTGATGAGGCTTTCAGGAGCGGAGTCCTTCAGCTTCTGCCGACTCGGTTTCATGGTCATTGAGGCGTAACTGCAGTGACTGTACCTCCAGTTTAGAGAAAAAAAAGCCAAGAATATGACTCCGCTTCCTGACACACCTACCTCATTCTCCCTCTCTGCACAGGTTTTCAGCTGAGCACAGGCTTCCAGGCTTTTTTTACAGTTCTTCCCGGGCTGTGCACTGCACACACGCTTTAGCAAACCCCTTTCCTTCTCCTCCACCTACAAACGTGCCAATTAAAAAGAATTCCATTTTCAAGTAATTTCATTTCACTTGGCTAGAAAGGTCACTAACTCACAACTCTGATGGCTATAAACATGTCCCCAGTTTCTTACCATGCTAGAATGAATTTGATATGTTGAAGCTTAATAGAGAAGTATTTTTCATTGTTAATTCATACTGAAGTTTAAGAGTTACTCTCTCTCCATTTATATTTTTTGTATTAAAAAAAAGATGGACACTATCTTCTCCACAGGGAGTGGAATGGGGCTGACAGGTCTAATATAGGCTTTTCCACAGTGCCAAATCATTTGAAATTCATTTCCCTTGCGACCTAAGTCCTTACCTCAGGCATCACGAGGTAAGTCATCAGAAAATTAGCTCACTATTTGGCTACAAAGTCCACTACACGGCTTGCAAAATTTAAGTATATGGGGGAAGAAATGCTTGTCTTCACCCTAATGTGACTCCAGGAAAGGCCAGCGGGTGATGTGGGGGCACAGCATCATTTTAGGACATTACTATCAGCTGTGAGCTCCACCACCCACCCCAGCCCTTGGCCAGGGAATGGGGCTGGGTCTGGCCTTGCCATTTTTAACTCCTTTCTTCTTGCTCTAAAACAACCTTTTTTATTGCTTGAAACAGGCTAAGAATTTTAAAAGCATGATATACAGAAAATGTCTTGTTATATTATTACTCAAAAATTCCTTTTTTTGGCATAGCTGCCTTGGGTTGTAATTTTTAATTTTCCTTTTTTAGCACTCCACAGTGGAAGAGAGGCACAGAGCTATGGAAGTATGATTTACAGTTGGGTATTTTCATTTCAAGAAAGGTTATATATATGAACTTGATGAGCGGTCTGGACATACCCATCTATCCCAAAAAGTCTATCTGATTTTAATTCTCTTAAAAGATTATTTAACCAGAAGTGCATTTCAAGCTATAAATAAGGCAAAGTGAACCAAGCAACAGCTGCTGAGGAAGTTAATGTGTCCCACGTATATGTTGTTATATAGTGATGAAAATCAAACAAACAAACCGCTACCCTCACACGTAAGCTGGATAGTAAGCATAAAGGAAGATTGTTTTTACATGTAAAAAAAAAGAATTTATGGAACACCACTGCTGTATTTGTGTATGTACTAGATAATGAACACAGCACAGGCTACGTGTTAGTAAATCTTAGTCATCTTTCTCATGCTGAACACTTAGTTAAAATTATTGCCCCAAACCAAGGCCTGAAAGCAGACTGTAACCTCAGCGATTATCCCGATGCTTTCAGACATGCATAATGATGCGTTAATACATAATTCCGCTCGCTTCTGTGAATGACCCTGATTCCTTCTTCCTTCACTGGTAAAAGATTGACTTCTTATGCAAATACTCTTCAATGAGGGCTGTAATATTATAGTCTTAAGCATATACAAGCCTTTCATTATTACAGGATAATTACTGAAAACTCAACAAAATTCACTGTTACCACACCCCGACCAACAGAGCCACTTTCATGTTCCAAGATGGCAGTTCCATAATTATTTCTTGTTCTCTCATTTACCTACAGCAGGTCAAGCAAGGGCTGGAAGGCACATCTTGGCACAGAGTCCCAGGAGAAGAGAATTTACTGGGTTTTTTTCCTGGAGATTGTATGTATTTACTAGTGATACTCAAGGGAGCTACACATTTGTATTTCCATGCTAAAACAGTAACTATCCAATCAAGTATTAAGTGCTATTTCATCCTTGGATAACACAAAATATGACTGTGACTTTTAAAAAGTTGGTAATCTTGAAATTGTTTTTTTTTCTACTTTCCTTGATAAATTCTAGTTTTATGACCATTCCCTGTATTTCAGCTCTGTGGAGCAGTGTGGGTAACACACCACCTAGCAAAGCTCCAGCATATTCTTGTAACAAAAAGTTACCCAAACAAAGCAGGCAGCAGTGATCATAATAATTTGATATTTTTCTAGGAAATATATAAGGCTCTCTGGAGGCGTACTTTAAAATACAAAATTTATTAATTAAATTTAGCTTTATTACCAGTCGTCTCTGTTCCACTTGCACCACTGTTCCTTTTTTTCTGTTGCAGCTGAAATAAGAACTTGCAAAATTAAAGAAGGTTCTTCCATTCAATACATGCCAGTATATTTTTAAGTCTCAAAGTATAGCCAGATTTTTTTGCTGTCATAACATGAAGAGTCATATCATGTTTAGCTTTATATAGCAAAATACACAGCCATGTTTAAATGCAACAGATAATTCCCATATTATAACACTAATCTGCCTTGGTTTGGATAAAAAATTGCACAAAGTGGTCACCACAAAAGCACCTGCATAATTAAAACAATATACTTTCAACTTTAATACAAAAATAAAATATAATGAAGATTCTAGAAAGATTTTGGTTTCAGAAACAGTTCCTTACGCTAGCTTAAAAGTCGTATTTCAGTTAATTATAGATTTCTTACTCACTAAAACTTAAAGATACATTCCCTGATTTTTTTTTTTTTTTTTGCTAAATGTTGACTCCAGTGAACAGCTCTCTAAGATCTGGCATATTGATTTCTTGTTGTGAAGTGAGCTGTTCAAGCTCCATTTAAGATTTTCATCTTGCATGTAGCCCTGAGCACATCACAGCACCATAAATTAGTTAAATTGCACATTTATCACAAATGTTATTTTAAGATACTGCGTAAATGTGATGGCTGGAAGATATACAGTATGCTGCAACAAGCCACTACTTGGGTGGGGTTAGACCAGGGTCACCTTTATACACCTGTGATTTAAAGCTCTTCTCACCCATCACAATTTCATTTTTAACCTCTTTCTTGAGGCATTTTGTTTTCTCTTGCACTTGATCTGCATATTTCTAAATAAAATATCAAATGCAAAGCAAAAGTCAGAAGTCAGATGCTTATTTTAAAATGCTGCATTTATACCTTCATGTTTGCCTAATAGGAAAAAAAATTATCTTAACACAGCTAGATTGGTGATTTGGTTAGCACTAATAGTTACCATGCCAATATACATACCAGTGTATGGATGAAAAGAACATTATTCTAGTTCATTGATTCTCTAAATTCTTTATAATGTGAAATCACATTGCTATGCCAGTCCTGCAGGTTCTGAAATGCAAGCTGAACTTTATTTTAATAAATTTGGGATATTCAGATCCTGACTAGCCATTCATTTGCAAAGTTTCAAGCACATTTTAAGAAGCATATTAAAAAGTCCTTTCTGGTGCACACTGGCAGATCTGGTCACTCCCGGAATTTGTTCATGGTAAATCTCCTCACAGTACTTTCAGACCCAGGTAAGTCAGGTCCAGGAACTGACTTTTACCAGATCAGGGAAGTTGCATCAGATCCCCTGGCTGTATTTTAAGAGTAGAAAGAACACTGCAGACTCTGCAGTCTCTTGCTTTTACTCCCTCCCGTGTCCCAGATAGCAGTATTGCGTACAGAGCTTTGAGCATTACTATTATAAGTCAATGGTGCATCTTAAAAATACATTGATTGACAATATATGCAATAATCTGCCAGTCTCCTTATGTGTGAATTTCTGGTTTGCAACCAAATACTATATTTAAGCTGTTATAATTTTCAAAAGAGGAATTCTCTGCTGTAGAGGTAAAAAGTTTGGCTGGTTTTAGACTCAGATCATGTATTTGTAAAAAATGTGGACAGGCACCTGGGAGGCTCCAGGGAAGACTTCAGCCAGCCAGGTTCCCTTTCCTCACTAAGTGAGGGACTCCTGGGATGGTACAGTCAACCAGTAAAACTGCTGTTATTTTATTGCTGGAATTTGAGCTGAGGCCATAAACATTGACACACAAATGACCTTAAAATCAGACACAAGTGTGAGCCAAAAGAGGAGGAAAAAACCCAAAGCCCTAATCCCTTTCACTTGGTCCTCTTAGCAACATTTGCTGTAGAATGAACAGAACACTCCAACACATTATTGAGACATGGTACTGGCCTTTAACATTACAAAGAAAGATGGAAAAATGGAAAGAAAGACCGAAAGACAAAAAGAACCCAAGATTCAATTCTTTGCTTACTGGAAGACAGTGGACTTTTTTTAAAAAGAAAGGAAACTGTACATTTGACATTCAGATGGTGGTTCTCACTCGGGATGCTGAAGTGCTGTAATGGTGGGTTTGGTTCCCATGTAACCATCTCCGGACTCTGAGTTCACCTGACTGGCAAAAGACATTATTTACATACATAGTAATATAGGTGTTTGGAGATGCAAATTGTTTTCAATGGTTTTGATGGGATGACCTGTCAACACCAGTAAAAGTCTGTCATTATCATATAAATGCTCCAGATTGTTTGCTTTTCTTTGGCATGTGTTTATTCACCTCCTCTCCCCCTCTCTACCTGCTGGGAATGCTGTCCAGCAGCAGGTAGGGCTAGAAGAGGAGTCACTTCAAAACCCCAAAGTTGAAGTCACCGGTCTCAGGTTCCTTCTCCTGTCATTTGGAAATGCTGGGTAGGTGGAAAGGGATTCTCTGAGCTGTGGAACACCCTCGGGTGCAGACTCTGCTCAATGCATTTAGGAGGAAGGCGGGTGAGCAGCGGTGCCTGCCTGGGTCTGAACTCACAGCAAAACACTTATTTGCTTTGCCATGCACTGCTGATAAACCCCCTCTCCACAGCCAGCCTTACCTTAAAAAGGAGTTATAACGCTCATTTATCTCTTCTGGGGGAAAAAAACTCTGTTAATGCAGCCTTTGAATAAGTGCTACCCTGCTCTTTAAATGCTAAAGTTCACTAAAACTCCAGTGATTTATGTGCAGCTTTTGACTGCCAGCACCTGGCAGATGAAGAAACCTACTCAAGCTTCAGTCATAAACAGATAGCATACAATTTAATTTTAATGTGCTCGTTAGTCGTAGCACATTTCAGACATAATTGTGAACGCAACACAAAATTATAGCAAAAAGACAATTTTAATGCTGCTGTAGAAAAAAAGGTTATATGAAGAGTCATATAATGGTGCTTCATTGTCAACAACAAAACAGGGCACAGAGTGCATTACAGTGTCTGTGCTGTTTACATGCCAATATTTTATACATAGATTCTCATATGGTGTCAGCTGTCAGTTACTTCTGCAAATTAACTGCCAAAAATGGAGACGAACAGAATCACTTAGTGTGCTGGTAACCACGGGTTACCTTTCATATGCCTAAAGATAAAGCTGCAGTATGGAATCTTGGGAGAATAATTAGGCAGAACAAAACAGAAAGTTACCAATTGAAATAAAAAGGCATTCTACAATAGGAAATAACAACCAAGAGCGCTTATAAATAAGTAAAAGAGGTTATATCACAGAATGCCTCATAACTTTTTAAGCAAAGTATTACAGTACAAACATTTTAAAGGCTTTATCAATGCTTAGGAAATACAGTACAAGTTTTTCAAATAGATTTAACCCTTTGAGCACTGAGTTTATTTTGAATTTTCTCTTTTTATTTTATTTTTATTTTTTTTTACTAATAAATACCTTTAAAAGTCATGTTGTGCAAAACAGTTAGAATGCATGCCAGGAATGCAGTCCGTGGCTTCTGTTTCTTCAGACAGTTTAAAAAAAAAAGAAAAAAAAAACCCAAACAAATGATAGCAACACTAATAAATATGTATAATTTAAACATGAACCTCTCTTAATATAGATGTACTGTATAGCAAAACAAAGCAAAACATATTTTGCTTTAAGAATAATGTTTCTGAATACTTTATAAATGCTATCTGTGGTATCTTTTATCACATAATTTACAATGTTTGATTGTTAAAGGAAAAACTGTTAGATCTAAAAAAAAATGAAATATACACTATATATAGGTGCGGTTTATACCTGGGGCTTATCAGGTACAAACCCTGCTGCTGCTAAAAATGCTGAAAAAAAAGAAAATGGCATTAACCACAATCACATTTTCCATAAGAGATTTTGAAATCTATACAATATATACATCTATGTTTCAATGTGAAAATTATATTTTTAAATTTCAAGGTGTGAGACACCTCTGCATAAATGGAGGTTCATATTAGTAATCAGAACTAAGCTAGTAAGGGTCTAAAAAAAACACATATCCTTACATTTTTACCAAATTAATGCAAAAGTGCTTCAAAGTACTCAGAGGGCTAAAGATTATAGGGTGAGAAATACCAGCACACTTAGGTCACATGAAAAAGTGCACCAGAATTAGTTATAAATGCTTAATTAAACTGTCTGTTAATGCATGCAGCTTGATGCATCAGAGGGATGCACAGCAACTAAATCCAATTTACACAAAGTTCCAAACACTTACCACTGCATTTTAACCTTCATATTTTACCAGTAACAACAGCTGATTATGCACCTCTATTTAAACACTGTACAGTTATACAAAACAGTTCAGCCCAGAGTGACTCTGGAGTTAAAATAAGAACATGTGCCAAGAACTAAACAGTAGCTTTAAGGCGTCTTTGACAGTTTTCCTCAAAGCAAATTACAGTTATTTTAATCAAAAGCAAATGCTACTGCTTCTCTAACTCCGAAACATACAGAAGATGATCCTCTGGTGACTTCCCATGTGTTTTACTAAGATGAAGTTTAACAGCATGCTTGCTTGCAAAAGTCCTGTTACAAAGTTTGCACTGATAAGAAGTTCCGATATCTTCCTCTGGAGAAGACGTCACCAGTTTTTCAGATGGTGACTTTGCTTGTGCTATCTGATTGTTAATCTGTTCACTGGACAGTTTGGACAAGTCTCTTAACCTGAAACCCAGATGCGATTCAAGATGACTGATATAAGTTGAAGGAGTTCTGATCTGTGAAGCACAGTCATTACAAAAGAACACTGGGTGCCCAGTGTCCAAATTTTTAAGGAACTTAGTTCCCCCCGTCCTTCGGAGCTGGTATTTCACATTGGCCAGCCAGTGGCTAATTGTGGTCATTGAGAGTCCCGTAAACCTGGAAATGTGCATTCTTTCTTGAGGGCTCAAGTCTGACATGATGTATTTCCCCTCTGAAGTCTGCCGTAAACTGGCTGCAAACTGGGCCTGCAATATGAGCAAGTGCTGAGGGTTCCAGTTAGACTGACGTCCCTTCCTTTTCTGAGCTGGTGTACTCTCTTCTGGTTCCTCTATTGTGGTACCATCAATGTCAGATTTCTCAGATATGCTGGAAGGTGTGGAAGATTTTGATGTGTGACTTTCTGTCAGGTTCTTCAGCATATCAGATATATCTGACAAGGCATTCTCGCGTAGCGGCGAGTTTGACATGAATGACACGACTGCAGATGTCTTTGCTGTTGTCACTGTAGATGAAGAA
The DNA here is from genome assembly GCF_020740725.1 of Corvus hawaiiensis. NCBI lineage: Eukaryota > Metazoa > Chordata > Aves > Passeriformes > Corvidae > Corvus > Corvus hawaiiensis. Next base: position 15,681,664 of record NC_063224.1, read on the forward strand.
GATGCAGAAGATGTCGATGTGGATGACAAAAGCGCTGAACCCAAAGAGCAGCTTTTGTCACTCTTGCCTTTCGTCAAATCTATGGGTTGGTCATTGTTGACATGATAAAAATAACGGTCTAAGTGGTCTGATTTTTTGGACTGTAGAGGTGGGGTGGCCACTGCAGCCTTTTCTGCCAAGCTGTTGCTCATTTTAAAAAGCATGCTCATTGGATCCAGAGCAGGCAAAGATGGCTTTGCTGCCTTCCCAAGGTGAATATTCATGACGGATTGCAGTGCACTTAATGGATTTACAAACGGCTGTTCAGGAGGGTGATCAGTGATGATGGCTGTGCTGCTACTTAAAGAACCTACGATGGACTTCACAGGCTCCTTCCCGTTCTCCACGGGTTCTACAGTTGGACTATCCTTGCAACCGTCTCTCTGAGGAACTGGGCTGTTCTGCTGGCTTTTGAAGCCACCATCATTGGAGGGCTCCATCTTAAGGGGTTCACTGACTTCACTGCTGCACGGCGAAGGCGTTGCACGCTTCAGTGGAGAAAGCTTTCCTTCAGGCTCTTTCATCTTCTCCTCCACTTTAGCCACCTTCTCAGTGACCTTCTTTACCAATTCTTCCATGGCATGAAAGTTTGTTTTTGGCACAGGTGAGGTCTGACTGCTTGGTGGAGACACCAAGGGCTGGTTTTTAGTTGGTGATACCAGTTCATTGTTTCCAAACATAGGTTTTAATGGTGTACTCTTCCCAGATGAGCCCAACGACAGCTTCATCATATTAGGCAGCTGGTAGGCAGCATGAATGCTGGGGTAGCCACCCCAGCTCGGTGTGCCATTCTGGGCTTTGTTTATAGCTGATGTAACCGTGTTTTCTAAAGACTTCAATATATCTAATCCCCCCTTAGGACTTTCTTCTAGGTCATTTTCAGTCAAGTAATGGTATTTTGAGGAGATATCATACTTCTCCTCATCTTCACTTGACTTCTCTTTGTCTTTCATTTTGTCATCAGCAATGACTCTTTCCTTATCTACTTCTTTTTTAATCTCAACATTTAATTTAGGGGAAACACTAGAAGGTGTGTTGGAAGGAGATGTAAAGGTGGTGGCAGCTAGCGGCACAGACTGGACCTTCTCATCTACTAAGGACGTTATTGTCGGTGTGGCTGGGGCTTCTATAATTGGTTTCCCTTTTTTCATGGCAGAGTTAGTGACTTTAATAAAATGTCCCGTCACCATCATGTGAGCTGTGAGCTCCTGCAGGGTGTCATGTGAACTTCCACACTCCATGCACTTCAGAATCTGGGATTTCCTCGCCTCAAAGTGCCAGGCATAGCTGGCACCATTCTGGTGACCGTAGCGGTTATTTGGCGTAATGTAGGGATTGGAATTCTTTTGAAGTGCATCATTAGTATCTGAGATTGTTGCTTTTGGTGTCCCACCCGTGGAGTCTGGAGAACTTGGAAGTTCAAGCTCCAGTGATGTTTTCTTTCTAGTAGCTGGGATAATTTTTGCTGCTACAGGTGTAACAGGTTCCTTCAGAGGCACTTTTTGGTAGTGTTTTGTTTTGATCATATGAACACTCAAATCCTGAAGAGATTCAAATGAATGACCACAGTACATACACTTTAGCACTTTCTGGGCATCCTCCTTCCCTTCCATTTCAAGCAAAGAACGTTTGCGAGGTTTGGACCATCTTTTGGGGTTATTGTTATCCGTTTCATGGTTGTCATCTCGATAATGTCCTGTTTCATTCATGTGCACTGTTAATTCTACTAAAGTATCGTAGGCAGCACTGCAGTCTTTACAGCGGAATTTACTGGCTCCAGTGAATATAGAGCCATAGAGCTTACTGCTCTGTCTGTACAGCTGGACTGTGCTAAAAAGGCTCGGTTCAGGCAGAATTCTGCTCTGTGAAACTTGCTGCAGCGTTTTGGCCATTGCAGTCTGGTGCCAGTCAAAGCTGCCGCTTCCACAACTGCTGCTGCTGCTGCTGCTACTGCTGCTGCTACCGTTGTTTTTTTCCGAAATTGGCTGGTGAAGGTTCAAATTGAGATTGGACCAGTAGGAATTGGAGAGGAAGTTATTATACACGGCTTTCATTTGTTCTAAACTATCAGAAACTGTAGAGTCTTCCAGTGGTATGGAAACCTCCTTGGTCTCTTCCTCATTTTTAATGGAGCTGCTCTCGAAGTCTGCCATGCGGTCACTTGTCTCACTGATGTGGGACTCACTGTCCATTTCATGGCTAGAGAACTCAGCTGCTGGAGAGTTTTGGTAGCTTTGGCAGTTCTTACTGAAGTCTTTTTCTGGACATGCATATTTTGCTGAAGGCTCCCCATCAACTGCATTTTCATCAGGTTCCACATCTTCTTCCACCAGCGCTGCTGCTTTTAGTTCGTCTGAAACATAGGCTATGATGAAGAGAAGAAAATACAAGTTAGTTTCTGCTCATCATACTTTTGCTTTAGCCAAAGAAGTGTACTTATTTGTAAAATTAAACAGTTAAAATTTAGTGTTTCTTCAGAGCAAGAAAAAAAATCTGCTCTTCAAACATAATTTGCCACCTTATTCTTCTCAAGGGGCAACAGCTTGAAATTAAAACTAAATTTGAAATTAATGAAGCACATTCTGGAGGTGGCATTCATTTCTAAAGTAATAAATTACTTGTATCAACCTCAGAGACAGCAGTTCCTGTCTGTCAATTAATATGTCTTATGCTTCTCCTACCCCTAATGCATTTCTTAACAGACAGATTCACAATTTAAATTAAGCAAGCATTTTTTGCTCATTACAGTTTTGAGACTCAATCTTTAATAAATATAGAGCACAACAAACATCAAGAATTTCTACAAAGTAAAAAAATCCCCAGTTAAAATAAATTTTAAAAATTAGATTTTTTTAAAGCTATCATTATTAGCAGTGCCACATTTTAGAGGAGATGGTTAAATGCAAGTGATGTAACCTGTGGAAACAACTCATTCAGAGCAATTTGAGGACATTCTTTGTGAGTGTAACAAATGTCCTATTCCCATTTAAACACTTCTTCAACAAGAAAGCCCATGCAGAATTATGTCAGGAGCTAGTTCAACAAAATTGGTATGCTGCACTCATTCTTGCTGTATAAATATATACAAGACCTTCCAGTGGACCTTACAAATGTCAAAGTGTTTGCTCTTTAGACTACTTTGTCAATATTTACTCAGCATAAGCTACACGGACACCCAACAGGGATCCTGTCTTTTTTTCCCCTCAAGTAATGCAACTGGTGATGTAAATCTAAGATACTCTTCTTGAATAGGACAGTTGGCAACTGACAGTAAACAATTTTTTTTTTCCATGGTGCTTCTATGCTTCTGTTCTACATATACTACATCTACCTAAGTTTTTTCTTTAGGCAAGAAAATTATGGTAACATTTAAAAAGGGATCATTAACTAATCAAAATTATCTATTTCTATATAATGCATTAATTTGCACGAAAGCAAAAATGGAATATGACTCTCTTCAGTGGTATTTAAAACCTCTCACAAAGATAATTATAAACTGAAAAAAGTCACATTTTCGGTAGAATCTGTGGTTAAAGACACCTGACTTCTCTGCAGTTGCCCTTCTCTGCAACACATCTGGAAATGGTAGGGTATTTGTATCCTGAGCAATCTATAGCTTGTTTCTTCAGGCAACAGTGCAGAGAAGACAACAGTTTACACCCCGAAAAGCCCTACTTTAACCAACAGACTGAAAAATGTAGAACACTACAGTAGGTATCACACACACAGTATTAAACCTTGCAAAATTCTTTCAGGGAAAATATGTTTAAATGTTATCAGAAAACCACAAGAGACAAAACAACTGTTAAAGTGACAATGAAATCAGGCTTTTAGTTTCACATGGAGTATTTCTTCATTCAGTTAGGTTATACAAAATATTCACTACTGTTCTTTCATATGGTTGAATGGTAGCGAATCCTCCTCCAAGCATGTAAAGTTATAATCTGATCCTCAGAATACAAGTTAAACCTTTGAAAGCACAAACATATCACATATGAGCAACACATAATAATGATTAAATATTTCAGTTCAGATAATTTCAATGCAGAAAATTCGAGCAGCAAGGGTCCTATTTTTAAGGTTTGGGAGCACATAGTTTGAAAGAATTATGTTAAAAAACTTTATCATAAGATGCTTCAAAGGTGCTGGTACAAAGATCAGACTGTGGAAACAAGTATACCACTCTCCATACAATGAAACAGAGATGTGCTGTTTTGCTCTATTTTATGCCTTTTCAAAGTATTTTGAAAAAATAATATTATTTTTATATCACCTATATCTGTATATGTCAGACACTGCAGCAATTAGTAGTAAGGTTTAGCATCTCTCCTGCAAATACTTGAAACAAAACCACTACATAGAATCTAAAAAAGTGGATTTTCAGGACTTTAGTAAAGGAGACCAAAGCAGTTCAAATTACTCTCTAAAGTTGAAAAATGTTGTATAACTACTGATAGTGTGCAGACAACTGACTGTTAACTGCCTCTCTTTCAACCACACCAAATCCTACTGATAGGAAGAAGGAAGGATGGAAGGAAGGAATCATGGCATGAAACCTCTGATTTGGAAGCAAATGTACCCTTTTCCTATTCCACCTTGTGGAAACAGGTTTTCTTTTGCAACTCCTGTTTCTTTGCCTCTGTTTTGAAACTGCATAATAATTTCCTTTTCACAGTTATCACCCAAAGTTGTTTCACACAAAGTTATCACCATGCTGCCTGCCTTAAAGAGACCTCATTGACACCTGCAGGCTGGGGGGGCACACCAGGGCACTCTGAGTGGACCTGTCTTTAGTTTTTTCTGGCTATTGAACACCAGTCTGAGTGTGTGCCACTCATTCCCACCACCACATCACATTCCAAATCCAAGGGCTCCATCCCTGCACACCATGGAAAGCCCTCCTGGGACCCATTGCGCACCAACACAAACAGAGTGCACAGAACCAACTCCCTAATTAGTGTGCTATTCTTTACATTTTTATTTCTCTTACTGCTGAAGTCTTACGAATTTTGTTTGAACTGAAAGACTTGTCACATTCACAGCTTTTTTAGAGAGTGACTTTTACATTAGGGAAAACCTCCAGCATGTGGCTCATTTAAATGTAAATCTATTTACCTTTCATGCTTTCTTTGCCCTTTTCACCAACTATCAAGCATATTTGCGTGTTAACCAGGAGCTGCCTCCTCTATAGCTGTTCCCCTTCCTAAGCTCAAGTTGTGAAGCCAACTTGTGACATCAGTCTTTGATCCAGAAATGCAGGAAATGAGGCACAAACGACAATGTGGAATTTAACCCAGCAATCTGCAACTTCGAAGAAATTACAGTTCCAAGGGCTCCTTCTGCTCCTTCCCCTGCACAAAGGAGAGAAGGGATGGAACCTGGTCTAGTGGAAGGTGTCCCTGCCTCACCACACCTTGCACAGGGGCAACAAATGGTCTGTATAAGCACAGAGGAAGGTAACAGCCTCACTGCACCAGAAATAAGGACAAGGAGGTCCATAGCAGAGAAATTTCTTATTTGGTGAAGTACCTACAGGAAAAGCAGAGACTGTGAAAGGAGAGAACAAAATCAGGAGGAGATGGTAGAAAGGTTTTCCACTGAGATTCACTGCCTGGAGGACAGACTGTCTAAAAGAAGCACTGTCTGCAGCCCATCCTTACTTAGCCATTACCCTCTTATTATGTAAAAAAAAGAAAATAAAAGAAAAAAAAAGACAAAAAGACTTGTAGTTTGATATTTTTCAAGTGTAGAATAAATGTTTGAACAGCAGGGCATCTGTAAAACTGTTATTCAATGCCTCAACAGCAAAGTCTGAGGGGAAAAGAAACAACTTTAAAGGCAATTCTAGCGGCAGAAGTTAATAAGAGTGGAAATGAAAGAAATTAGGCAGTTCTGGGGTTTGTTTTTCCAGAGAAAAAAGACAAAGAAAAAAAATCACAGTTCTCAAAAAAGTGTTTAGCTTACATCTCACAGGGCACCATAACCCACAGGAAATTGCCCGCAAATTGAGCAGTGGTGTCACTGTGACACAGTATTTGACAAAAAGTGGAAAGCTGTTGCCTGGAGTGGCCCTCAGTTGCTAGAGAAGAGGAGGATATCAAAGGGGTTCAGAAACATCTTGCAGGTACAGCCACACAGAGGTTGAGAACAGATAGTTCCCTCATTAATATTTGTTATAATTATTAACTAAAGTGCTAGGTAACAATGAAATTAACACATTTGATATCAATACGTAACAGTAAGCTGTGGTATAATGCAATTCATTTCCACACAATAGGGAATTACCTTCATAACTGAGCTATGGATCATTTCTTTGCCAGTGGAAATAAATTGTGATCCATCACTGTCCAAAATGATCTACATATTGCATAGACAGTAATAAACTCATATACCTGGCTCTGCACAGACACCAGGGATCTACTGCACGAGAGCAGAGAGGTGTCACCAGCCCACTGTGTCTCCAGAGGCAGAGAAAGCCCCCGTGGAGCCAGAGCAGCTGTGCCTGCTGATGTCCTGGGCTCACCAGCACCACAGCTGCCACCTCCACCCCCACTGCCAGAGCTCCTCTTCAGCAGAAACAGCAAAAACACTGCATGGCTGTCATCCCCCCCATGGCAACATCCCCCTGTGATGTGGCTGGACACACACCTTCTTGGGATTGTTTGGAAATACAAGACCACAGCGCTAAAAGCATATTTTGCTGTTCTCCAAAACCCAATTATATGCACAATTTTTCCCTCATTTCCTGAAAATTGCAGCTGAGACCATATATTTTGGCTTGGATGTATCCAAATATTTCATTTCAATACTATTGAAATTTCTTGTTTTAATTATGTATTTTCTTGCCAAAATTTTTTCTTTTGTTTTAATTAGCTCACTGGGGGTATATTTAAACTACTGTATGTGCTGTTTGCTTGAAAAAGGAACAAAACATTCCAATATTCTTCTCACATTAAAAATGCTCAACTACTAAAGCTTATCAAAACCACTCAGTTCCTTGGAAATATTTTTGCTTTAACCAAATGGCTTCTTATTAAAAAAAAAATTAGATCATCTTTGCTACGCATCATTCAAAATCATGAAGTAATACAAAGGGCCATCTCCCAAACCATCTGATTTTGAGTTCATTGGGAAAAATCCTTCTCATTCCTTAAAGAATCTGAGCCCATAAATGTTCCACACTTGGAAATAAGAGAGCAGCAGAACAGGATCAAGAGCAGGAATGCTCCCAACGCTTACAGGATCAATATTATATTCCCAGTAAAAAAGAAACAGGGAAAAAGGATCACATTAGATCATAAAGTGGAGCAGTGGGTAGGACTCTGCCAGAGAAACTCCCTCTGCATCCCGACTCTCGCTCCCCATTGTGCGGCACCGCGTAAGAGGTGTCTCCTGTCACTGCCACTGCTGCTGGCAGTGCACGGCGTTTTCCAAAATACCTGTCCCATTCTGTCTTAAAGCAGACACCAGCCACCTGAGAAATTAACAGAATTTTTTTCTTAATATTTAAGTAATCTTTGAAAAAACCTCAGAGTCCTCAGTTTTGGTGGGACCATTTGGAGTTAAAAGGAGGCTCAGTCCCAAGACCAGTGCAGAGAAAGCCAACCGAGGAACTGCAGCATGGAGATGATCTGACTGCGCCAATGAACCTTATTCACAAAATTAATGAACAGAGGCAAGAGAAAACCAGCTCGGTGGATGGAGTCAATCAAAGACCTAATGCAAATGAAGGCATATAAAAGAGTTATATTAGTCTGTTAGAAAACTCCCACTCCACAGGCCTTCCACTCACAGCAAGAAAGGCAAACATTTCACCCACAACATGAGCTATTTCTATACTGAGACTAACTGATAATTCCCATGTAACTGAAATTGTATTTGAGACTTCACTCCTTGACAGAGATGTTCGCATATTCCTCATTAGGCAGTCAGGATGGGAGGCAGCAGTCACTGCCCTGTTTACAAGAGTGGCAAATGACAACAGTCTCTAAACGGGCATGGCAATACTGATTACCCAGCACCTTGACAGGGACATTATTCCTGTTAGAAAGGTCAAAGGTTCTGTTTCATAGAGGCAAGACTGTCTATTATGGGAGAGAAATGTTATTTCCAAGTGAAGAGGTCAGCACTTCTCTCGCACGTCGGCTCAAGTCCCTGGTACCTCGCACCGGAGTGCAAGCCTACTGCAAGACGGATTATTCTGCCCACTGGCAAGGTCAAGAATATTAATTTTGAACATGTTAATTTGATGTGATGTGCATGATTAATGCTTGTTTAGCTGGATTTTTTGTATGTTGATATATCTGCAGCCTTTTCATGCCAGTGAGAGCGTAGGATTAAGTCACTGGGAAGTGATGTGGATGGACGTGACAAAGGATGCCAATCTAATGGGTGGCTATCATTAGGCACTGAAAACTTTGAAGTGTACTTTGTTCCTTCGTGAAAATACTGCAGCTGTCTGCCACAGAGAGCTCAGAAATAGGCCGGAGGAAGCTAGCCAGCTGCTCTGATTCAGCATCCTGGACTGGTATTACATTTGGAGAGACTTCAGAGAGGCCAAATCAACTGCAAGTGTTAAGAGATGAGAATAACATGGACAAGAACACACAGTGAAGAGATGATAGCAAGGAATTAGTTTATATGTCATTAAAGGGTGGGCCACCTAAGCACAGAACAAAGCAATTGTACATCAGGCTACATCTACCTTTTCCTCATGTCACTGTATTCCAAACTCCCCTGGGTTTTGCCTAGTTTAAAGGAAGGTATGGGACTCAGGTCTCCAAGCTGCCACAAGAAACATGTCATACAGGCCACTCCCAAATGAGAGAGAAAATATTCAAAAACTGCTACTAATTCTGATAAGGGAGGCATTCATTTTTCTGAAACCAAATACTATTTAGCTGTTTCTTGAATGACAAAGTGCAAACCTCACATTTATGTATTATCTCCTTTATTAAATATACACCTGAAAAACCAGGATACCATAATATGAAATGATGGCTTAAAAACAACTTGGCACTGTTGGACAGCATCGCTTAACTGAGGTGTTCAGTGAGTGCTTTATTTTTCACATCAGCCTTGTGGAAGAAGCATTCTTATCCACAGTTTACAGCTGAAAACCTGAAAAGAAGTTAAAAGTTAATTGTCTGGTGCTAGACAAGAAGACAAGTGAAGGAGCCTGTTACTCCTGTAGGTTAATAAATATAATTCAGCTATTTACACAAAACATGGGAAGATGACTTAAGTTTGTTCTGTTCCTATGTTTCTTCACAGTGTGTTTATGTGAATACAATATATGTGTATAATTGAAAATAATTGCCAGTTTTCAGCTGAAACAATTATTTCAGCCAGTGAAATACCCACAGGTGCATGTGCTGAGCACAACCCAGAGCCTGTGGTTACAGATCTCCTCTGAGCCAAGCTGCTGGGATCCAGTGAGTGCTGTACCTGCAGACTGCCAGCAAACTCCTTTTCACAATGGGGAAAATAGGAAAGGTTTTTGAAGTACTGTCACAACTCTCCTCCGAAGAGCTCTCTGTTCCCAGCACACAGCAAGACTCAGGTACACTGTGACACCCACTCTGCCAGACCTGTGCTGGAGATGGAACATGATGGATCATGCCTCCCTCTTCCAAAATTGCACCCTGCCTTGATTTCTCCCTGGGGCCTAAACTCCCTGAATTTAACATGCTGAGCAGAGTTTTTTTTCTAAAACCTGCTCAAATTACCCACCCTTGAAACATAACACCACTTTTTTCTGATGTGGAGAAGAGCACCTGATCCCATCACACTGCAGTGTGCCCTTCTATGGGTAGGGTTGCACGAGAATAAGTCTGAAATCTGTCTCACTTGAAGAGTTCATGTGCTACCTTCTACAAACGGCTTTTGACAAGAAGGGATCCAAATATTAAAAAACCTTGGATGAGACCCAAGGTCAAAGTTACTCCCACGTATAACGAACAAAATCATATGGATTTCTAAAGAGACTTTCTTCAGGTATCATTCTTGTACAGTCAGGAGTGAATGACATGCTTACGAGAAACTTCACAAGAGTAAGAGTTTGGAGACTGCCTGGCCAGGAGGAACAGATTTTTAAGGGTTTTGACCAAAATTCGCAGTCACACATACACAACACAACTGACTGCCAAAAGTACCACGGCCGGGTAACTGTTCATGTTCCACTGTGTGTGCCCATGGGTGGTCACCAGAAGTAAGGCAGGGTTGACAGTAACCCAGTCGAAAGGCTGAGAAACATTATGGATGGCCACAATGACAGAAGGGCCTTCCTTGCTATGGTAATTTGTAGAATCCATCTCCTTTCCCCTTTGCAGTCTGGGGGAGTAGAGATTTGAACAGCCTCTAGGGCATATGCCTGGAATTTCTGGTTGAAAAAGGACAAAAAAAATCCTTCTTGGCCTCCCCATCACCACATAACCAGACTTTCACAAGCACCACTAGGACTAGACCAAGTAGGCAAATGAGCAACAGAGGCTGTGAGCACCCACTGGGAATTCTCAACCGCTCCTCAGTTTGATTGAGTCCAGAGTCTTGTGTCCCCATTTCATCAACATTCCTGTAGCACCCTTCTCTTCCTCCCCTCCCCACCCCTCCACCTTCCCCAGGAAAGGATACCCTTCCTCCAAGTACACCGAAGTAACAAATGGACACCATTCCAAGGAGCATGAAGCTCCTCACTGTCCATGGCGTGTGTTAAGGGTCAGCTACCCAGCCACAAAGGGGAAACACCGCCAGGGATTGGGGAACCAGGCAGAGACTGGTGAAGTATCAGTTCACAAGCAGCTCCAGAGTCTCAAAAATTTCGCATAAACTTCACAAATTCAATGACCGAGCCCATTATTAACAGGAAAAACCCCCACCTATATTTGTCATATAAATTATTCAACATGAATAAATGTGATCCACTCTTAGGTTAGACAAAAGTGGCTTTTCCTTGGTTTCCAAGGCAGTTGCTTGGTGTGAAGTACTACAGACTTGCTCGAGAGTCCCACTCTGTGCAAGCACACATGACAGTGGGAGATAGGAGTTCAGCAGCAGAGAAAAAAGCTTCATGTTACACTCGAACCTAATTGTTCTTTGGACTCTGCAGAATTTTTCTAAGCCCAGAATTACTATTTCCTCAAATGGACAAAAATATTTACCAGAACATTAAAAAAAAAAAAGTTTGTTTTTGGGGGCTGTTTTCTTGTTAGTTAAAAGTCACTGTCAACATCCTGGCAAGATGAAGCCAAATTCTCTGTATGAATTGGTAGCAGAACACAGTGACACAATCTCTGCTTGATACCAGACATTTGGGTGGCATCTTTTAATCACTGAAAAGCACACAGGGCATTCCACAAACTAATACAAGATTCACAGCCAACTCTGGGATAAGCAGCCATGAGCATAGAAGTTCTCAATATGGCTCTAATAGCTCGTAATTATTATAATCCTTCACTGAGCAAACAGATGTTGTAAGGGAACTTCAGTTTCTTCAAATGCAGTAATCAAACCATTCTGCTTCTGCCCTGCCTCTTCTCAGTAAATGCTTTGTATAGTGGAGTGGAAATAGCAAATGTAGTGACAAAATGACCATTTAATTGTCACAGAAATCTGTTTCTGAACAAAACTGATGTTGTCATTTCTCTTTATGCACATTTCTCAGTCTTCTGATTATGGTTTAGCCTTTTTTTTACACCAAGAAAAAATCTTGCACTTTACTTTCTGTAATCTTCCCACATATTTAGTTGCTCCTAATTTGCCCACATCTTACAAGTTTTACAGTAACTAGAATTTGGTGCTGTATTTGTGTTTAGCTGTACTAATATTAACTCACATCTCTGTAGCTGCCACCTTCACTGTGAAATTTTTAAAAATCAAGTTTTCACCTAAAATGCTTCAATACTTTACAGTGAGTCATTCTACTTGGTGATTTATTTGTAAATAATCATGACTACTTAAGACATTCAAAATGTACCAAAAGACCTTCAGCCTGATCCTTCATTTTGTTGCAAACTTGCATCTCCCATTGAAGCCCTTTCTACAGTAGTTTCAATAGCTATTTTGGCTGCAGTGCCTCCTTACAATAAACTCTATACATCTGTATGAATGGTATAGTAGAAATCCAAATGATTTCAATCACAATTTCAGCTATTGTGAACTTGTGCTTATAATGAAGTTCTTCTATTAAGAAAGGAGCTCAGTGTGGGCCAACAAAGCTTTGTGTCCTTTCACAGTTGCTATTCAGCCCTCATTTAAGAAAAACAACTATTGACTGCAATATGAATCTTAGGAGTTGAAGCAAGCAGAGATTCTCAGGATTACCTCTGCAAGATGGCCCCAGCTCGTTTTGTATGTAGAGCAGAAAGAAGCACTGAATATTCATTTCACTCATTTGCTAACCATACTAATATACAGTGCTGTAAATGAGTGTCTATCTACCACTACCTATTGAACAGAAGGGTGTTTGAATAGGTGGGGTTTGCTATAATGTCACACTAAGATAATGTGCTAGAAACAAATGGTTCACTGATTCCTGAATAGAAAATTTGCTGGAAAACCCTGAGAACTAGGAGATGGGGGGGAGGGGATTAAAATGTTGCTTCAGAGCCACCAACCAAACTCCTGTCATTTTTAAAAGATGTTCCTGTGGCACAGTATGAATAGTTTATAGCCATGATTGTGAACATTCAATGTCATATAAGAAAAGACACTTGTCAAGAGCCTTTCCCTTACCAGCACCCTCACCATGACCTGTGTTAATGAAGTTAATTGAATTTAAGATCAATAATGGTTAATTATTGCAATTTGACATTCTGAGATAAATGGCTTTAAGACAGAGAAATGTGTGTGTATGTGAATTCTCTCCAAAGAAGGTGAACACATTACAGCCTAAGAGGGATCACACAGTCCTTCCATTGATCCTGGTACAATCTGATCGACCTAATCCTCTGATGAATGTGGGCTTTTCACAGCTACAAGTAAATGTTCTACAAGACTACTCTAACCCTTGTCACTGACCAAATCTATATGAGCTGTACACTAGAAATCTATTGAGATAGATTAAAGAACTGCTGTAGAAACAAGAGATGCTTCAATAAAGATGAAGGTTTATTATATTGACTATTAATGTTACATGCAGTATGTAATTATGAATGCTTATGGATCGTAAGAGTTTAATTTTGGTCAGTCAGATGTAAATGATCATAACTGAACAACAGTATTAAAAAAGTAACAGATTAAAAAAAATCCAACAAGCATGTTGAATTTGATGACTTAAGAGTGAATGCTCAGTAAGAGAG
>NC_063224.1:15700000-15705000 GCF_020740725.1 Corvus hawaiiensis
AAAATGATGGGGGAACATGAGATTTATGGAACTTAAAAGACAGACACAGGCACTTGCCACCTGGCCTTATTTTTATCCTTATATTTCCAAAACAAGCATTATCATTAAACATCAAATAGGCATTTCTCTTGCAACTAGTACCTACTAATCTTTTATAATCAATTACCTTGTGCAATTATGTTTGTTTGCTTCTAATTATAACTAATTATGCTTCTAAATATTTTCTTTAGATTACGAAGAGAATAAAAATAGGGGCAGAGGAAAGTGAGACTAGATTTTGATTATTAAAAGGGAAACATTTAATTAATTACTTAACTGGAATAATCAGCAAACACCCATTTAAACTTTCCAGACAGAACACTTTACAAAAATACTCCCCACTTCACCCTCAACATATGTTGAACATAAAAGTTTCACAAGTTATGAAACTTTTGGAACACCTCCTGTCTCTCTTCATTTCATAGAGCAAAAAGGCTTCTGGTTTGTTAACACTCTCTGGACAGCAATCACATTTTTATATATCTCTGATACCTGCATGAATTAAGTACTATACAAGATTATTAATAAGTATAAAGGTCCCTTTTTCTTGTCCAGACCAAACTCAATAAACTGCTTTGTGTATTGTTACAGAAGGTGTTCTTGACATTTTTTTTAACCTAGTATTCATGACAATTTAGGTAAAATCTTGAAACATAAGATGCTTCACACCTAGGAAAACTGTCTCAAAAATACCCTCAACCCTAGGAGATTCATTGAGAATTTCCCCATGGATATTGCCCAAATTATTCTCCACATTACGGGAACACAATGACATTGCTTATGGATTTTCATCTCACATGTTCTGATGGTAAAAAGATGCAGAACCTCATCCACAGAGAATATAAAAGCAGCTTTTTGCACAATCAAAAGAAGATGTCAATTCTCTATTAGAAAGAAACAATTAAAACTAGATAATGACTATGAACAGCTCTGACCTGCTGAGAGCCTGAAGGCTTTGCTTCACTCAGGACTCCACTTCTGACTGCAGGTCAGCCCTACGCAAACAAAGCCTTAACAGAAATGTTACAGAGGAAATAATAGCCATTTCCAATGATAATACACAATTTTAGCACCTACGCTTGGCTGATTTAGGTGGTCGGCTAACATGTCAAACAGCCTGCCTTAGTTAGGTGAGCCTTTAATGGGTAACTGGCAGACTCTGGCAGCCTTATTTCTGTTTTAGATTTGGTTTGTCATTGGATATCCATTACCTGCCATTCATCTTTGATCTCTTTGGACAGGCCTGATCAAAAGATGTCATTTGACCTACTCCACTTGGCAGAAACTTGTATGACTCTCATAAAGGGGGCACCCCAGCTATAAATAAAATGACATTATTATTTTTCTGTCCTATCATGTAGAAGAGACAATTATGATAATGCAGTGTCTGTCACTTGGAGCCCAGCAAATTGCTAGCTCTCACGCAACTGTTTAGCTTTCTTATTTGTTTTTTGTCTGTTTTCCTCCATTTCAAGTTGAAAATAGAACAGAATTGAAATCACTAATGCTCTGCCTCACACTCTGACAGTCTCAGGGTTTCCTTTTATGGGACTGACGTGCAGATGTGACCATCAGACTGCTTGTCAGTGGTGGGCGGTGGTTAAGTGCTGTGTTGGCAGCACATCCCAACAATGGAATCAGGTTTATACTTCATTTCCACCTCTGCACACGAGCAACTGTCTGAATGCAGTACTGGTAGACATTACAACAAACAGATACAATCGGAAAGAGTTTATTGTATCTTTAATAAAGAACAATAGAGGAAATGTATGAGCCCTCTCTCTATTGCCAGGGGGCTTAGGCGTGAGAAGGGGGTTCTGGGAAGGATGACAACAAGCCAACTGTCAGGATGTTGGTTGTCTTGGGGTCTTTTTCTGAGTACACCCCATTCCTGTGCCTTCCCATCTCTAGCAGAGCACACTGTGTCCATGTCCACACGTGCAGGGAGCAGAGCATGTCCAAGCTCCTGTCTGCTCGCTCCGTGCCCACATGCATCCGTGTGCCTGGCACTAACGAGCTCTTTGCCACTGGCCTGAGCCTCTTCACAGCCTCCTGGCTGAAACTGCCCTTCCCACACACAGCCTTCCACCAGCTAATGCTCACCATCTCCTCTGTGTTCTCCAGGCAGAGGTTCCCAGCAATGCTACCCACAGCACTGGGCCAGGGGAACCCAAGCTGCAGCAAAGGCCACTGTGGCACTCAGCTGCCCAACCCCACGAGCCCCTTGGCAGGGGACAGCCCCCGGCCCTGCTCGGCCTCCACAACACACACCGACAACAGCACACAAACAGCCACATACCAGTCATCCCTTTCCTACAGCAAAACATTGGACAGTTAGTCCACAATTAATTACAGGCCTTCACTATGGGCAAACTGCAAAACCAACAGCGAGCAAAATCATGCGTACTTTCAATCTCCTTGGGTAGAACAATCCCCAAAGATTCTACAACACAAAAATCTATGTACCTTCCTTTTTACTTGTTCTACTTGCTCTTACACAGGCTTGATGTGCTGCTGCCAGTAAACAGCTCCCTGACTGAGATGCTGAGAGACAACTAAAACTGTTAAGGGCTTGTAAAGACCAACTAGTTACTCCTCATTAATTATTTGTAATTAATTATTCATGATTAATTTGTGCCAGAACAGGAATGTTTTATTCTGAATTAATTTAATTCATTTCAAAATTGCTACTTTAAATTGCCACCCTACCATAACGCGATATAATCTCTCTCTGTAGACAAGCCCTAAAATATTAAAAAAGCATTTAAAACAAAGGAAAAGCTGCGTGTTCTCTCACAGAAACACACGGTGCCTGCCGGCCTTGCAAAGTACTTTGTCTGCTCATCTAAAAGCAACCTGGACAAAATGGAGCCTCTCCAGCGGCCTAGAATATTTTTGCAATAGGGAAAACAAGGAAAATATTTCAGATCAAACTTGGAAGTGGCTTGGAGCAGTTCCCTGATGACAGATCCCACTCATGCTACACAGAGAGCAACTGAGAACAACGAGGTTCTCCTTGGCCAAGGCTACACTGAAAAGCACAAGGGATCTGGGCATCAGTAAGATACAATAACAAAGGAATACTAGAAACAAAACCAGAGAATAGGAATTGTAAGGCATTTTTTAAAGATGGAAAACATCTAGATCTTTTTCTCATGAACTTAAGGATACTACAAAAAAAGCAGATAGCAGGACTTAATAAAATTCAAGTACATTTGGCAAGGCAGCCTTTCCTGTTGCAATAGTGCATGTTATTCTCCTAATGCATCACAAAAGTGTGCCTTCAACAAAGCACAATTCTTTCAAGTAGGCTTCTTTATTACAAAGTTTAGCTTCTTAATAACATATACTGAAAAGAGGAAAGATACACAGACCACTAATTTCTCCAGTTTGAGTTTGTACTGTCCAGAAATGCTCAGCAGAGACAGGAACCAAAACAGGCGCTAGGCAAGTACTGCTACAGAGTGACCCTGGCCATCCTCACCTATTCCTGCTTTTAAAACCAACCAAGGATGCAGACTGCTCTCATACAAAGAAACTTCTAGGACATTAACTCCACAACTCAGCTAGAATCACTAAACATACAAAAAACAGAGTCCTTAGTTTTTAACATATTACCTCTTTTACCTCTTTTAGACTGCAGTCAAAAAGCACATACAGTACACATAGATACACATAGAGTATCTTATTTTTAGGACCTTATCATTAAGGAGCGGCCTTGACAGACAATTGCCCCACAAGTCTCACCAATACCTTCTGAGCAGGCATTCCAGTCCAAACACTTACATGATTTCAATTTTTTTTAAACTCATGACAGAGCTTTCTGACTGCCTTTGGAGAAGGCAGATAAGTGGACAATACCACAGTGATCTTAAAGGAAAGAGTTGGTCTCAGTGAAAGGAGACTTCTCTTCTTGGCATGGGATAATGTACTAAGATTTAAATATAAAAGGGCATGGAAAAGTGAAACAGAAAGTACCACTTGGAAAACAAGTTCATCAGTCACATTAGAGGAAGTGAAGCAGCACAATGATGGCTAATCCCAGATACAAACTTCTGAAGTTAATTGAAAAGCATCCTCCAAAGGTACTTTCTCCCTCTGCCAGTTCTGCAAAGCTGAACCAAAGGCAGCTCCTGCACACAGATCTGTCCTTGGAAAAGGATGGACAAACTGCCTGGTTGAATTCCATCATTTACTGCTCAGCCTTTTTAAAGGCAAAGGGAGCATTTCCTCACATCCAACCACACATCCATCTGCATTTCTCCAGCTAAGATTTATTTCTAAGCAGTTACAGCTACATTGCAGCAAGTGCCAACCTTATTTCAGTATAAGAACGCACTATTTTGATTTAACACACTGCAAGCTGCACTACATTGCTACAAAAATGACCAGAGTTACACTAGTTTAAAAGCACGGCTTTAGTTAAACCAACACAGATTCGTGTGCAAGCACCAAACTGCCTCATCATCACAGGTATCACCCACCTGGCTCACTGAGCACTCTGATTTGTTACAGCTGCCTGCTTTGTAACTCTCTCTCCAAAACTTCTATCAGATTTGGTGATCCTGCCCCAGAAAAACAATCACTTTTCACAGAAGAAGAACGGTCAGTTCCTCTACACAAACAGACTTAATTTCCTCCCTCTCCTACTCCTCTCAGATACTGCTGCAAGTGCACGTCCATCTCACAGTCTGTCCAAACCCCTCCAGCATCCCACTTACAGGAGATATCTGTCTGTGTCAATGGCTTTTTGACACCTAAGGTAGTGCCACAAGTAAAATCTGAAATGTACCATGATGCGTATGAACCAAAATAATTAAGTTCAAAACAATTTCTAGTAGTTCTTCCAACTGGGCACTTAGCTGTACTCTATTTATTTGCTCTAAAATTTGGCAGATTTCTAAAAAAAAGGACTGTAAAATCATTGTTCAAAGAAAACCCGCTATCACCTGCAACATCTA
>NC_063224.1:15710000-15737500 GCF_020740725.1 Corvus hawaiiensis
GGTTCATTGTACAGATGGATATAAATTAGCCACTTTTGGAACAAAATCCCTCTCTTTTTTTTTTTTTTTTTGCACAAGATACTTATTTTGGGTAATTTTTAGTATCATGAATAATAGAACAAAAAAAATCCACTTTCTGCCACATCTTCTATTATTCTTGTTCTTTTATTTAAAACAATGTAAGACAATTATGATAAAAGATGTATCAACATATAGAGCAATTATGTCATAAACCACCTTCTGCTCAGAAACTTAGCTGAAAGTTCATTCAGTCAAGCACACGAGCCTGCCAAACCCTCGAAATGAAAACTCTATTAACAAGAGCCCGTTGTGAAAGGAGGTGTACAACCTGAGGAATGCCAGACTGATAGGTGCAGAATGCTCTAAGCACCACCCAAATCCCTCAGCCTCACTGGCAGAGCATTTGCAGCCTTCCCTGGCACAGCTACACCTCCACGCAGCGACCGTGCATGTGGCTGAACACACATGAACGTGTCCAGGCACGCTTTTTTCACATTTTGTGTTTTGCTTGTATTGATCATTTGATCTAAAAATAGATGTATTTTGTTCATGAACTAACACTTCCCTTAAGGCAGAAAATAAGTAGGAACATGCCTGCAGAAATAATGTTATTAACATGAAAAACAACAAGAAAAGTACCTCTTGTAAAACACACTGAAGAACAATGCTTGGCAACAAGCAGAGGAGCACTTGGTTTTCATACGATTTCTAAAAGTAACCAGTCATGCTGTCATTAAAGAAACACCACTGAGAAAGCAACAGAAATGTGCCCACAAATATTAAAGAAATTTATTTTTCAATCTTCTAAATAATAGTCTAAAGAAATAACTTCTTTTCAGCAGAAAAAAAAAACCAAAACAACTGAAAAGAAATCCCAAGTCCTTATATACAATTACAGCACTGGGGCAAACTTAAAACCAAACAAAAAATGAAAAGCATAAAATGCAAAGATTTTGGATGCCCAGCATCACAGCACATGTTACACTGCACAACATACGAGTTTGTCTGGAGGGGCAGAGGGTCACTAACTCAGCACATACACTGTGCCACAAGGAAGAAAGGCAGCTTGATCTCCGAATTTCAAATTTCCTTGCTTATCTCAGTTGAATCACAATATATCTGGATAGAGAACTGGTATCAACCTTTCCTACTGCACCTTGATAAAGGCAAGAGGGAGAGATTTTATGTACATGCTGCAGAGCAGAAAACTGCACATATGAACCACAGCTTTATGTATAAAATACATCCCTTACTGTAACATACATAACAGCCTTGTTTGGAAAACATAATGAAATTTCAGAAAGAAGAATTCAGCATTTGCACAAAAAGCAGAACTCTGCTGCAGCCTAGGCATGTGTCTGTCTCTTCCCACAGCCTGCATTTCCTAAAACTGCATTCAAGGACTTTAGCAAAGCACAATCCAGGATATTATTGCTACTTTATGTTAAAACAGTAAGAGCCACTGGGTGTTACTTTGATTTGAATACAAGTGGAAAGAGTTTTGAGACAGCCGAGTATTGATACCACCTCTCTCTGCAAACTCTGCCTGGAGCCAGACGAGTATTCACGTAAATACTTGTTTACAGATTTTTAAGACATATATGCACACATGACAAAAGTTCTTAAGGCAAGCCATGCCTTTCATCTCCCTGCTCGCAGAGCCCAGGGCACAGCCCAAGCCCCTGGAGGGTCAGGTGTCCCCCGGGCTGGGGCTGCACTGGGGGCAGGTGAGACCACCCCTGCCCTGCGGCGAGTCCCCAGCACTCGCGGTGACCAGGGGCAGCCTGGGGGAGAACACACAGGAGTCTTCTCTCCATGCACCTTGTCCATGTGGACACCAGTCTCCAAATCCGCCCTACTGACCAAAAAGGTGAATTTATGACTTGGGGACCTGTCATGAGCACAGCTATTCAGGTGGTGTTCATGCTACACTGGTGCACTTCCCATGGAGCTGGGACAAGTCAGAAGCACAGGACTCCAGGAGGAGGCACAAATCCACACACTGTTGATCTGAGTAACTCCACGAGCTCTTCACAGCTATTAAAGTCCATCACATACAACACTAACAAGAGCAAATGGCCAGGCAACCTACGTGACTGTATCTTGATACATCACACAATAGCTTCATTTAGCTTAATGCAATACATTACAAAGCCAGCACAGAAGTTAACATTAGCCAACAACATAATGGACAGATAAGTGTCTCACCATGGTTAAGAACATACACAGGTTCCATTATAAGATCTATTTTTAGCCCCTCCTTTGCTCCCTCTACTCAAATTGTATGAATAGCAAAATTGGTGAGCTTGAAAATACTAAGCTTAAGTCAAAGGAAAAAAAAATGTTCCTGAGAAGTCATGGAAAAAATGGACAACTTGTTTTAACTTAGACATCACTCTGAATTCTGTAATAAAATTGTAAGGACACCAGGGGAATGCACAATTTTCCATTTGCTACCCGGCTATAATTCACCATTAGGTTCATTGTGGGAGAACCAATATTTCCTTAATTGATATTGTATAAAATCTGCCTTTTGGATGCTGAAAGGTCCTATCTTCTTGCCTCAATTTTCAGCATTCTTCAAATTAGAGTCCTGACCACAGGAGCAACAGGCATGTTGCAAAATAACAGACAACTGATTTTTTTTCCTGCTGCCAAATACTCCAGTTACTATTAGGTTCATTGAAAATTAACTTATATACAGATTTATTTAGTAAACCTTTCTCAACTAAAGCCACCACTGTACATTATGTATTCAGTAAACTTTGTCCCAAAGATTCCTTGAGATACCAAGGTAATTATGTGGCAATTCTTACAAAGAATGAAGGCAAAATAATTTTGGATACATAGGTCTATTTTTAAAAATCATAAACATAAAAACACATTGTGCCATTTTATTATCAAAAGAGGTTGAAAATTTGCAGAGCCCTGTTTTTCTTTTCTGAAACTGACTGAAGGAAGCTTTAACTGCAGAAAGGAGATGGAGTTTAGCTGCAACCCGTGTTATGTGTCCTCCACAAAAAGCCTGAAGAGTTTGCTCCATGAATTGTGAAAAACTTGAATAAAAAATTAATAGTTTTTACGTTACATTACTATAGTCAGAAACCTTAAGAAAACCCTACCAGAGATCTGAGCTTGTGAGACAGCAGTAAAAAATCCTGATGAGAGCCAGGAGTTTTAAAGTTTATTCCAAGCTCTGATTTGCTCTGTGATTTCAGCCAACCCATTTCATCCCTTTCACCTTCTCTTTCTCAGTAATTACTGCAATAACCAATAAGCTCCACTATACACCTTTGGGTCAAGTTCCCTGTAGGTTTAAAAGCAGCTCTGTTGATTTTAATGGAATTGCATAGTAATGCAGATTCTGGCTTTCATATTGGGATGTTATAATTAATTAATGCTTAAGAAATTCTTTGCAATCATCTGTAGTAATAAGATACACAAGTGCAGGTATTGTTGATGTATTGGAAGCACCCAGGGAAAATAAATCAATATACAGTGTGCATAATCTGCAAGTGCTGCAGGTGATCTCCTCGTGTCAGAAGGAGCGTGTGACAAAGGTGACAATAAGTTTGCATGTCTTCCCATGTTTGTTGTCAGAAATGTTGGTCCTTACTAACTCAAGCGCTTGAACTTTTCCAGGTTTTCTGTGATGCTAACACCACTGATAAATCCATCATCACATGGATTTCAGCTCTCAACAGAAACACTCTGATTCCAGGCTATTTCACTCCACCTGCCTTCCAAGGGGTGCAGGAGAAACAGCATCCCATGCTGTGGCTCATGTTCATCATGAGGTGAAAAGTGTGGAGAGGGCAGGAACAGCTGCCTGGTCCCACCACTGCCCTCCTACACTGCCTGGCCACGAGCAAGGAGCCTTCAGCCACCCAGTGCTACCCCAGGATGGGCCTCAACACCTCATGATTCAACCCCAGCTGGCACGAAAGGACCACATGGCCACGTGCTCATGCCCCAGGTGGGATGGGAGGAGACTCAGAAAGAAGGTAAAACCCCTGAGTTAGGAACAGTTTAACAACTGAAATAATAATAACAATAATAATAGCAATATAATAATAATAATAATTGCAATAATGCAGTGAAAAGGGAGACAACAAAAAGAGAGAGAAAAAAATAAACCCCAGAACAACTCCAGCCTGTACCCAAGCAACAAGCAGTGGCTCCCAGCCAACTCCTCCAATTTATACACTGAGCCTGATGTTCTGTGGCATGGAATATCCCTTTGGCCAGTTTGGGTCAGCTGTCCTGGCCATGCTCCCTCACAGCTTCTTGTGCTCCTCCTCACTGGCCGAGCACGGGACACTGAGAAGCCCTTGACTTGGGGTGAGCACTACTCAGCAGCACCTAAAACATCCGTGTGTTACCCACGTTATTGTCATTCTAAAATCCAAAACGCAGCACCGTAGCAGCTACTAGGAAGAAAATTAACTCTATGCCAGCCAAAGCCAGGACAACATCAGTGATTAGTGATTTTGTACTGCCACACAAGACAAGCTTTTTTGTTAAAAATAAAATTACTTCCCACACTTTATTCAATTTGCACAGCAAAACCTGAAATGTGATGGTTTATAAAAATTAAGGTCCTTTCTTTATAAACTGCATGAACACAACCATTCAGCTAAAACAGATAAACCTCACCTTTACTTGTATAATTGTAAAAATTGCCTTTTCCCCTTGAAGTTGAGATTTTCAAAGACTCATGTAAGTGAAATGCCCAGTTCATAACAAAATTAAAATTTCAGGATTTGATTAAGAAAATCCTTTAGAACTGGCTAAAAAATGACAGCAGTCAACAAAGGATTTTCAAACTGTCTTCTACCAGCATTCAGTCCAGAGTTTTACAGCCAGGTAATGAACTGCTGAACATGGCACGAAAACCCTGCAGCAAGTTTTGCTGAGGCAATGGGCACTGTCAAAATATTCTACCTCACCTCACAATGTGATGTTATGTAAACTGTTTTCATTCTTGGCAAGTAAGGAAAAAAGGCAATATTTAGAGAAAATTAACTAATGTGGACTAAATTATCCTGTGACCTCTTCAAGAAAAGGCCCATGTCCTGTATTAAGTACAAAGGGACCCCGGTTCTGAGCAGGGCCTCTGGTTACCACTGCAATAAACATAAAGAATAACAGTAGGTTCAGACATAAAGATTTGTTTTAATACCCCTGCACTCTGTCAAGGTAGTGGACATCAAAAGAAACACAAGAAATAATGCAGAAATGATAACTGCTGTTAGGTTCTATGAACAGCCCATTCCTTTATCACAAAGCGTTACCCATACAGCATCAATTACAGTTCTTCCAGACACTACCGGTTCAAAGAAAACTGGAGAGGTAGGGAAAAGGGATGAAGTTTAATAAACAAGGGCCATGTTGGCTTTTGGTGAAAAATACATTGTACTATTCATTTAGGAGATCATGAGGAAAGCAAACCTCTGGGGGTATGCAAAAACTGATCCTGGATAAATGAGCCGATTCTGACATTCTAGCAGGAAAGAAAGCAAAGAAATCATAATTTTATGAGAGCATCTTTCTAACAGAGATGGTTAAGACAAGTGCTGATGAGATGTCCCTAAACATTACATGGGCATCATCAACTACCTGTTGGTTTGTTTTGGTTTTTTTAAAAGATGAATTAAATAAATCACGGTTCTTGAACATTATTTGCCAAAAGCAAAAAAAAAAAAAAAAAAAACAAAACCAAAAACCCCAAAAATTCCAGTTACCTGCTGCACTACTTGCTGTATAGAAACACCTCTTACATGCATTTGCAGTACCTGCACATGACTATTGCAGCAGTGACCTCTGATTTTATAAGCATCCCACTGTACCTGTAACAGCAGCAAGTTCAGAATGAGCACCGCGCCACAAATTAAATACCCACGTTTAAGCTTTTTAAGCTCTGAGACATAATCACTGAATAAAGAAAGTAAAACCTCTACTACATGGAAGAAAAGAATCCTAAATAGCTTTGTGAAATGCATACCCTGTAATATAAGAATTTTATAGGGTTATCTTACACATTAAGATCCATTGTTGGAAACAGAATTAGAAAAAAAAACCTTCAAAGCGAAAGCAAATTTGAAATGTAATCTTTCTTACACGAGTATCCCTATTTTGAAAGTAGTTCATAAAACACTTCATGGCACAAAGGAAACCAAAATAGTGTTAGTGTAGCCTTCTAGAGAGATTAACCTGCAACATATCCCAGTGTCTGAAATCAAACATCTGCATTATTTGATCTAATGCTATTAATAAACATGAAAGCTCTGGCACCTGTGAGAGAGTGAAAAATGGAACACAGAAGTATCTTTTAATTAAATATATTAATGGTAAATAGCACTTCAGCAAGGGAGTTTTATTTTATTTTTTTTAATTTGGCTGTAGACTAAATATACACTCAAGTAACTTTTAATTATTTCAATATATATTCAGGTAACTTTTCTGGTTTATTTGTTTACAAACTGACTTGTTCCCTGAGGTCTCAGCTATCACGTGCCCAGCAGCAGGTACAGCCCAGCTCTGCTACAGGACGGGAAAGAGGAGCAAGCCCTCAATGGAACTGCCCCCAAGAACCTGTGTGACCCCTGCTCTGGAAACGCAGGGCATGGCTGAGAACACGGGGCTTGTGACACTGCGGGCTTGGGAAAGGTGTCCTCACACAAAGCTCTTCAGGGGGCGACAGCACAGCCTGCCAGGTGTAAATCCATGGCACACAAGGCTGGCAAAGCCGCCACGAGCTGCCCTCTTCTGCATGCTTTCCATCCTTTGCCCTTGCCCAGGCAGGAGGCCATGGCACCAGCAGCACGGCAGCAGCAGGACAGACAACCACAAAACCCTGACAGTGGTCCTTCAGCTCCTCCCGGGTGCTGCTTTGCCTCCCCCAGACCCTCCACCTCCAGCCCCAGCTACTGTGCCGGGAAGTGGCAACCAGAAATTCTGTGCCCGGGAATGAGTTGTGTACCCTTCCCACAGGCTTCAGCAGGAGGGATAAGAGAAATCCTTAATTCAAGATACAAAGAAAATATGTATTAAACAGCTCTGTTGTGTTAATGAAACCTGTATTTTAAAGAGATGGAGAACACGGACCATTATAACGTGAGGCTCTGCTTGACCGTTTAACTGATTTACAGATCTGCCCAGTGAGAACGCAGGAGTTCATTTAGTGAAATGTATGTATGAGATTAACAATCAAGGAAAGGCTAAAATTAAAATGAAGAATGAGGAGAACATTAACAATAAGAATTTTCAAGCGCAGAAAATGCTGGGTAAAGCAGTTACATAGCGGGAATGCAGGAAACTGGTGGTTTATTTTCTTGGGATTGTGCATGTTCTGATCCCACACAGTCTGAGACATATTTTTCAACAACAAGCTGATACCTTTTTTGTCCCATCATTATGGATTTTGACAACGTCATTTTGGAACCTTGGTTACTAAGATATCAATAATTAAGTGCTTTCACACTTCGCTCTTGTGAATACTGGCAACTTATCTTTGTCCTCCAAAGAAGCTAATGGTATAATGGGCAAAACATCAAGAATAATTAAGGAAAATGCTGGTATAAATTCCATCAGAAAAAAAAATACAACTTTGTGCACAGTTCCTGCTTGATACCTCACATCCTGCGCTTAGTTTCAAAATAAGGGAAAGTTATTTCTTTCCGTTACCTCTTAACCATGTTTTGTCTGTGTTTAGAGAAAGAAGTACATGCTGTAATTAATGATTTAATAGCCTCTATGTGTACTCTCATTTTCTAGTTAAAAGAACAACTGGCTGAAACATCAGTAGCCCATTACAAGAAGCATCCTTCTCCTTTTGTCTTTCCCTGTAGAAATGTTCCCTGTAACACAGTGCTGCTCAAAGTCTCCAGCCTTCATTTGCAGAGAAGATACTGCAACCCGGTGATATCTCAGAGAGGAGGGCTGGGAGAGAAAGAATTAATTTTAAAGAGCACAAAGTCTATTTTGTACCTATAAGTACATAATCTGCCCTAACTGGGAAACTCGTACAGTGAAATTCAAGGAAGTGCAAAGTCCCCTCCTAAGGGCACTCAACACACAAGGCAACAGAAAGAATTTAAAGAACATGTAAAAAGACAACTCTGTTATAAAACTACTACTATCTTGATGCTGTCACTGTGAGAAACCAAGGCAGAACAGATTCATTTGGCTGAACAGTGGATGCAGCTTTATACAATGATTAATACTTGGCAACCCCCCTCCTCTTGGCTTGTCACCAGCAAACTCACTATACTTCCTTCCCAGCCCTCCATTGTATTTTATGTAATGACAGACTCAGCTCCAAGATGAGATGAAGCTCCTGTGTCTGGATCAAAAGCAGAAAGGAAACCTCACGACAAGGGATCTGAACAGCCAGTTTAGCTGCAGAAGCGATGGACAACTTGAATCTGCAGCAGATGCCTCACTCTGCACCTATAAACTCATCCAGGATGTCCATCCCATCACTGTTCTGTTCTGAGGATTCAGGTACAGTGCAGGAATGGTCAAAAAGCACAGAATTATGGTGGGGGGTTTTTTTAGTTCAAAAAGCCCCAGAGAACAGGGAACAATACCATATAGCTCAGCTTTTACATCATCCTGGACAAGTCCCAAGCATAACTACATAATTAAGCAGTGATAATGCACAGTTGCCCCAGAATATTCTTGGAGAGGGCAAGTCTTAAGGTACAGAATTACAGGACTCTGAAACTGCATTACACACCCCAGAAACAAGAAACAGACTCGAAACAAACTGAGTCAAGGACTGGGTGGGTGGTAGGTCTGCACTGCATCGGACCGGCTCTCAAACACCTGGAGAGGAAATGAGGGCTCCCCTGGCCTTGAGAGGCACTGACTGGTACTACCGAATGTCTTCAAGAACTGGGAAAACATCAATTACTCCCATTCTGTAAATGCAGAATACAGCAAACTAAGTGTTACCTGACATGTGGTGAGTGCTTCCCTTCCTGATCAGCAGCTGCACATTACTGCATATCCTTCTTTTTAAAATCCATAATCCTGTAATTATTTACACACTTTTCCATTCCTTTACATAACAATTCAGCATTCAAGTTGGTGACAAAATTCTTACAAAAACCAAATTAGCTCCACAAATGTTTATCTTTAATCTACAAATAACTACATTTGGAGAAAATGAAATGCTGCCTTTTCATCATTAAATTATGCAAGACTTGCAATCTTCATGAGTAAATTTGTTGCAATGAAAATGGACATCTTGGTATGAATTACAAAGGACTGGAAAATCTGAAGTAGAAATAAGCCACCAAAAAACTACAGCAAGAAATATTACAGGAACCAGTATGTCAACCCTAATTGTGTAATTACTTTTTGGTTTGGTCATATAAGCTAGAAGCAAGAAACAAGAGACAATGGTAATTTCTTACTGCTGAAATGAAGGTGTCAAACTGTCTTGTATGCTCTGTGTGCTCTAAGCTAAAGTTTACATTTATATCATGTTACTTCAATTACAATCTTAAAAGAGACTTGAATGCTTTCAACTGCATTAGGCCAGGATTCATAGATGTTGAACACACACACACACACATATACTACTAGTTGTAGTAACATTTTCATGTGTGCTTGTTTATGGACATTCTAATGCATGGATCATTTGTTTGAAAAAGAAAACTTTGTTTAAAAAAGAAAAAAAAGTACATTTTGAAATATTCTGCAGTTGTGCTTTTTTTTTTTTTTTTTTTTTTTTTTTTTTACTGAGGAATTTAAAAGATTAATGTCTGCAGTGACATGGAACACAGCAAAACTCCGTAATACTCCTGGGCCTGACTCTGACACCCTGGCTCACAGAGCTCTGATCCCCAGAGAGTCTGACTTACAAGGAGCTACCCACACAGAATTCTGCCTGCACTGAGCCCTGCCCAGCACCAGAAGGTGTGAGGAAGAAGCAGCTCCGTTCTCCCATCGCTGCCCCAGCTCCCTCTCCCGTCCTCTCCTC
This sequence comes from Corvus hawaiiensis, assembly GCF_020740725.1. NCBI lineage: Eukaryota > Metazoa > Chordata > Aves > Passeriformes > Corvidae > Corvus > Corvus hawaiiensis. The sequence goes on from NC_063224.1 coordinate 15,720,013, forward strand.
CCACACCCTTCCCGTACCATCCAACGGGGCCAGTCATTAGCTGTCTTTCTCAAAAGCAGCCCAAAGCAATCTTTATGCTACTGCACATTATTGTCACTTTATTTTATAACTTATTTGTTTTCATTTCTTCAATTTGCCTCTCGTGGGATTGACCCTTGGTGCAGCACTGACAGACATGTGTGTGAGATGAGCAAACTTCATCCTTTGGTAGACAGACAGAAATCAATGGAACAAAGACTGCTCTCCAGTCCATAATCAGAACACAGGGCTGAGGGAAAAAGAATGCGAAAACCAGAAACTGAGTATATACAGAGTGGCCACTTGTGTGCCTAATCAAAAACCACACATGGGTGTTGGAATCAGCTCAACCAAGTACGACAAAACTTCTCCTCTAAACCACATTGTCGCATATTTTACAGATACCACACAGTCTTCTACAACTCGTTTTAGGAATGTTTTTAACCATTTTAATGGGATTATTGTCAAATGCCTATATGCACAGAACTGTGCTAAGACTTAGGAGAAAAAATTGCTATAAATAACATATGCTATAAAATTACTTAATATCTCTTTTTACATACAAACGCTAGTGCTAATTAATATCAGAGCTACTCAGGAGTCTAAAGAAGTTTGGCTGATTTTTTTTGGACTGTTTCTCAACTGACTTGGACTTCAAGAGGGATAATTGCAGGGTATTTATGAGAAGAAGTAAAAAAACTTGCCCATGATGCAGCAGTTACTGAAATGCCAAGTATCCAAAGCACTTGACAAGCTGGAATATTAAGATTACTTCCAGGACAATGGCAAATTACGGGGTTCACTTCTTAGTAAATTACACAGGTACCTGATAAAGACTCTGCTACAAAACACTGCATTCATGCATATACACCATCTTTCTCTGTACAGATAGATAGATTATTTGATCTCTACATATAAATTATGCTTCTTTTATATGTGTACATAAAGTATAGGAGAATATATAGGAGTATGCTGTCCATGAAGCACAATTTTCAGAGAAGCAGACCCGGTCCAGCAATCATATCCAGTCTCAATGCAGTCAGTGAGGTAACCAAGAAACCAGAGTCTTACTATTTTCCTGCAAAAATATACATTTAATTGACTATATTAAGAAGTATAATTTGAAACAATTTCAGGAAAAGTATCTTCGTGAAATTGTCTAAAAATCAAGCACAACAATATGACATAATGTAAGACCATCTATAATTAATAAAAATATTCCTTGCAATTTTCTGCATAAATTAAAAAAAAAAAAATCCCATTTCTGTATTTACACGGTGTGCAGAACCCCTTCCTCTTTTATTTTAGAACTATGTGATTAAACATATCCTTTTGTGAAGAGTAAGGCCAGATTTGAAAGTGAGACTGGGGTGCAAACACTGACATGAGCAGAAGCCACAGTCATGAGATCCAAGGCCAGTTTTGGCTCATTTTTACCTAGCTTCCTCAAGTTCTAGCATAGGATATGAGTAATTGTGACAACCGTAACATTAGCCGGTTTGGCTTTCCTTAGACTTTTTCCTCCTTTTCTGTTTCCCAAAGAACTTGATAAGAATTTTTGATTGTTTGTTTTCTTTCCTTTTTAATTTAGAATAACTTGACTATTAAGATGATTCTTTTTTCTTTGCAGCTGTTTAACTTCCACTTCAGTCTTTGAATTGTAAAACTTCAAAAAGAGACACCTTCCTTCAACAACTTAAAAATACAAGTTCTTTTCTCTTCTAAATGCCTTTCTCCTACATTGAATGACTGATGATAAAGAACATACTGTCAGACCATAGCAAAGGCTAAACACATACAGCAAAACAAACACTGAATTGGAAATTCCACCTCCAAGTGCCACCTGCATATCACAATCTAATTACAAAGCTGAACGTTGTAAGCATTAATTCTCAGAATTTTCCTGTAAAGCGAGGTATATTCGCCACCCCTCTCTGCCCACCATATTACAGGTTGAAAACTAAGGTATACAAAACTGATGTCCCTTTAGAGAAAATTCAGGAATTCCTAGTCCACAGCATTGTTTATAGAACTCCTTTTCATAAACCCAGAACTGGACACACCACTAAAAGCGATGTCAAAACAGGAAAGTTCAAAATCATAGCACTTACTATTAAAAAAAAAAACCCAAACACAAAACAAACAAACAAAAAATAAAGCAGATATTCTAAGGCTTGTCTCTCCTGGCAAGCTCTGTAGCTGCCAGTTCCACACAGAGGCAGCCTGACTGAGATTCAGGCTCCTTTGGCAATATAGTGATCAAATGTTCTGGTACAGCCACATGGATACAGACGGGAATTCCCTCTTCCCAATCCCTTCAGTACTGTGGGATAAATAAAACGCCCTTTAATCCTAAATTTTACTTCTCCAAGTAGTTTTAGTCTACCTCAGGAAAAAAGAAAGAAAAAAAATTATGCTGTTGTTTCCTAAGATCACAGCCTCCTTTGGCTGGCGATGAACAGACCCATGAACATGAAGCTGCACTGTGCTAAAAGCTGTATATTCTGGATATGCAGTGTGTGTAAGAAAGCCCTCAAGTACATTTTTTTAAGGAATGAATATGAATGAGAGCAAAAAATTTAAAAGACTACTGTAAGGGAACTATGTATTTTACTGACTATCAGTACTGTCTAATACTTCTAAAAATTTGCGTTGAAAAATCATTATTTTGGTACATAGAGTGACAGATTATGAATATATGTAACTTCAAGAACTTAGTATCTCACCGCAATATTTTTTTCCAAGAAAAAAATGCACGTATATGTATCAAAAGTTAAGTTTCTTAAACCACGTATTCTTAGTTTTGATGTCTGAATTCATCTCTGTGGTTTCAAGTTTCAGATCCATTAAAGACACACATAACAATATATATGTTACTATGTAGGGGATGAAGATCTATTTAAACTTCAAAATACCAGCATTTACCAGACACTTTTGACTGAAGGCAGGTTTTGTGAAATTGTTTTTAATAAGCAGGCCTCAGAAAACAGGAGAACGTGAATATCAAAGAATGTATTTATGACAATTTGTTGATGTAAATAGTTTGAACAAGTAGCTCTTTTTAGAAGTGCATCTGCTTTCAGGCAAAGCAAGATAATGCAACATTCCAAGTAACAGAGGTTTAGGTAACAATCTAAAGCTGCATCCTCGTAAGAGGATTTTATAATGGAGTTGCTGACAGCTGGAGATGCCATCGAGGGCATGGCCACAGCAAACTTTAAGGGAATATTTGTTAAAAATATTCTCATGTTATAAAGTTGGTGGGTTTCAGTTCACTGTCAAATTAAAGACAACATCTTTTTTATTTTTCATATCTTATAATAGCTTGTTCATCTTTTTTCCGCTGATGTCACCAATATTTCACGAATGCCTTGATCTTACTTTTAATGTAATTTACATACATACAAGCACCAAAATATAATAATGATAATACCCAGTGTAGTGTGGCTAAAATGCAACTTCAAGACTGCAATTGTAATTTGTGTTCTTTCTTTGCCATGTTTTGTCGTAAGGAACAGAAGTAAAAAACTCTGTTGAAGACGTGTTTTGAGAAAATGTCATCTATATGCACAGAGACAAAAAACCAGTAGTACTTCTAGAAGTCCTGGCTTGTTTTGGGGTTACCCACCCCACAGCTGCTAAATAGATCGAGTAAAAGGCAGCCAGCACATGACTGACTATGAGCATGCAGACTGTAGCTAGTAAATGGCATTTTTTACTCATTTTAGCAGAATGTCCATTTTAGACTGCAATAAAGGAAAACCAGCAACCAAAGGCAAAAAGCTACTGGGAAAATTACAGATTTAGTGGGGATATTTTGCTGAACTTTGATTGTAGAAATAGGAAACAACCTTGACACAGACAAACACTATCCTCCTTTTATTTTCTTCAGAAATACACAGAAGGTGAAGAGCATTTTTTCATACACAAGAATGTGTAAAACCCACTGATTCAGTACAAAACTATCTGCAGAAGATAAGAACATCTGTAGTGTTCTCCTGCCGCAGTCTAAACACCGGGAGATAGGCCCTGCTCCCTCCTCGTCGGTGATAGCAGACAATGTGTGCTCCTGACAATATCATCATTAGAAACTTTATTATTGCATTTGGTATTTCACGAGATGTCTGGCAGGCGAGTGCTCAGACACTGCAGAGCACATCGTTCTCCCACGTGTTTCATGGATATTTACTGGATTCCAGTATAACCTAACCTGTTAATGTTTCTGGAATGTATAAACACTGTTAACTGCTAAATTCTCTGTATCAACATTTCAGACATAACCATTAAATAAGTTGGTTGCTAACAGTTGAGGAAGATTTTGATTTATTGAGTAAAGTATCATCATGGGATGAAAATCAAGATCACATTTTTAGGGAGACATGACATATTATCCATAACGAGATGTAATTTTGTACTATAAGAGTATGGATAAAGAGTGTGTTTTTAGAATAGAATCAACAGACAAATTTGCACAATGCTGTTACCTATTGATACAGACACTTGACTGATAATATTGTCTATTTATAACTTAATACTATTCTGAATATTAACAAAAGTTTCTTGGCATCCCATTAGCAATTGTGTAATTATTTCAAAACAGATTAAAATACTCCACCTGATTGAATGTCATCAAACAAAAATCTCCGTTCCTGACTGAGACATTAGTATTACGTTACATTCCTCTTAAGAAAAACAATTGCTTAGCATCTACTCCCAAATCCTTACAGGTTCTTCAGCACTTGACAAGTTAAGAACCCAGCCAAGAACCGTCTACCAGAATCTGTCAGTATCTACACTATACCAACAATGAGCAGAAGCACAACGTAAGTTATCAGGTAACACAGATGAAACTGTTCCTTAAACTGGCACTACAGATCTCAGTGAAAGCCCAATCAAGTGAATAGTCAGTAAAAGAGTAGTATTTGATTTCAGTGGGCTTTGGACTGAGTCTTAACAAGAACAAATGCTGGAAGCATCACTATCCATGGCTTACTCCGAAGGACAATCTGTAGTAGTACCAACTGCTCCAAACCTTTGCTTCAATCTATCGACAACCAAGTCAGTCTGTGGAATACATGGAAGTGCAACAAGCCCCAGGAAGCTCTGCAGGCCAGGCTATCATCCACCTGCAGCAGGACACTGGAAGATACTGCCTGGCAAGTGCTGGGCTGTCTACGTGTGTCTGCGGGAAGGGCACAGCAGCACAGGCTGACCTGGGGAAGAGCTGGGCAGCCCCTCTGAGCTTCCCTCCACATTTATGTCCTACTGTGACAGGGAAGCAGGCTCAGGACAGGAACTGAAGCTCTCCAGGCCACACCATGCAAGTTCATTTTCACCCTCCATGGCCCTTGACTGCCTAACCCACCTCACCAGCTGATGTAAAGCTGCTGTTGTACACAGCAGCTCCTGCAGACTCAAGGAGGAACGGAACACCTCCTTCCTCCACGCCGGTAGGTCCCACACTGAATACAAGCAGGATCCCAGTTATAGCAATGCAAATTCCTTAGCTTAAGAAATTGCCATTTTAAAATTTTTTGGGGGGAGTCTTGTCTGGAAAGTAGAACACACACAGCAGTGATCTAACAGACATCAATAATTATTACACACTCAAAGCTTTTACACAAAAAATCACACAGGGACATCTCTGCTGGATGTAAGCAGCAGAATCTGGGGGACTCCAAAGCATTAATATTATTACATGTTTCCAGTACTGCTGCTGAGAAGACCCACTGCTGGATCAGAACTCCAGTACATTGGGTGTGACACAAACATCCAACACACAAAGACAGTTCTACTTCGGCAAAGTAAGCAAACTACTTCACATAAAGTGTAATGGAAGAGTACAGTCCTTACAAAAATTCACACTCTCATTCTAACACAAAATTTAACTGTTTCATTTCCTTTTATCGACATTCAGTAAATCAACTACATAAAATGTCTGTGGTGTCTATAAAAAAAGTTTTTAATTTTAGCCTAATGCAAACACGTGGTATTGTTAGCTACAAAACACAGCCAGTGAAGATAAGTAACAAAAGATGTTTTCCTTTGAGAAATGTTAAATACTTCACTTTTCACAACTGAGCACAAGTTTCTAAAGGATGATAACTTTGTTTTGTAATTTGTTTATTGCTTAATCATGAAGACCAGATTGAGCATTTGAGTCACACAATTTTCTGTTGCACACTCCTACAACAAGAATGTGCTGTAAAATTTTATTTCTTTTTCCTTCATTCAGCTTACTGCTTGCTTGTCCTCCTGCTTATTCAGCTAACCGTCTCGAAATGAAATGCAATCACACAGCAAGATTTCACTGCTGCTAGAATATTTTACACAGAAAACATATAAGCATGAGGAAATAATGCACCACTATTCTCATATATTACATCGGACTATTTTCTAACTAATATAGATAGGAAGCATTTTATTGCAAGCCCAGAGCAAAAACAAAGGAAGACAAGGTATCCTGGGTAAATGATACATTTCAGCAGATAAAAAAGCCACTCACACACTATCTTTTCTGTCTCAAGTTCTACCTTCTACTTTTCAAATATTCTTTCACTGAAATTTGCAACAAGCCAAACCCAGTTTTGTCCACCTAGTTTATGTCTCACCATTTTACTTACAAGGTTAAGGTGATTGCCAGAATTGTGCTCTTACGCCCAAAGTAATTAAATTAATATGGCAAATGCAAAGGGATTTGGGGGTTAATTAGAAAGCAAAGCATATGTTTAACTCTGAAACACCACCACAGTACATACAAGATTTTGAAGGTAAGTGAATGAAAATAACACATGAATTCAGGTATTTCTATTTTGGGGACCATACAGTGGTTTGGATCTCTGTTTACCAGTCTTTTCTGCTGCATGACTAGCTCTTCCTTCTCCTGAAGGCATTTCCAACCCTGCTCCCTCCTACACAGTTACCCTAGGGATTATAGTAGTACCCTGCCTGATGGCTTTTATCTGATGATTCCCTATCTCCAAGGCCATCTGGCTCTGCTCCTGGATTTCCAGTTGACACGAGTTAGTCATCCTGCACCTATGACAGTAAAACCATTATCTTTTACCCCGGTCATTTCTGAAGATGTATCCTAGAAAATATGCTGAATAAAACAAGGTACTTTTCATCATATAAGTAAGTACATACAAGTGTATTTTATGCATCTCACTGCAGCGTGGTTTGGACACCGAAGGACAGTCACTTAGAGAACACCAGGACATCTTCCAAGCTTCAGGTTTAGCTTGCAGAAGACTTTTCTTAAGCACACTGTTGACAAACTGAAAACTGGAGATAAGAAATATTTCTGTTTCACTGCACAAGCTGGTAGGACTGAAGCCCTAAAACCACTGCACATGTAAGAGATGCAAGCTACACTGAGAGGAATAAAAAGGGCAACTAACCTTAAAAATGTGGAATAAAAAGTCTCTCTCATATCGGAAATCTTGAAAAGGAAACACACATCCTCCATCCTTTACGGACACAGTGTGCTCGAAAGCCAGTGAGAAATGCCCTGGATCCCTGGCAGAGAGCAGGACAGACCTGAGGACTGCCTGGCACAGAACTGCAGTGTCAGAGCCTGAAACAGGCAGGGGCATGGGCTGGGCTGAGGGAAGCCTTGCACACTTACTCGGCTCAGCCAAGCACAGGACATAGTTCAGCCAAGCACATTATATATATATATTTCCTCAAAATATTTTTCTCAGTATACAGATATTATGTAACTTAGTGATTCCTACTGAGATACTACATTCTACTTAACACAGCGAGTTAAACACAGGCAAATGCTTGATTGTTATTTGACTGTTTATTTTAAACTCCCTTTGCACATTCTTCCACCAGTTAAAGCAAAACAGTTTACTATCTGTGCCGGTGTTAATGTTTGACATGTTCTGTCCATTTTTCACTTCATATGAACAACAACGCAATCCAGCTTTACCATCTTCAGTACCAAGGTATTTCAAGTTTCTAAACAGTTTTCCCTATACAACTGCAAAAGCAGCCTGTATATGGGGAAGGATGAGGAAGGGGCTAGGACAGAAAAAGCCTTTCATAGAGTCCAAGCTCTTTCACCAGTGCAATAAATACTGTAAATGGGGAACAGCTATTCTGTCTTCCTGCAACACCATGCATGGAATGGAGACTGGGAAAAAAAAGAGGGAAAAGATGCAGCTCACCTTGATGAGCAGAGGGAAACATTATCACAGGGAACTTTCATATACAATCTGCTAAAAAGTCACTATCAGACTAACAATAACCACCTATATTCCAATATGCAGCCATCTATCCATATGCCGCCTAGCCAACATTTCCTTGATGTCAGCACTATATATCCCTCCATTAGGGAACTACTGCCACGGTTCCCCTATCAGTAAATAAAACAGTGATCAGCAGATCTGAAATACAGCAAATACTTGAAAAGGTATCAGAGATGTTGATATGTGAAAAGGAGACAAATCTGCTTCGCAGCAAAGAAGGGAAGAGCTCTTTAGCCATAAACATGTCACCTCCCATGCTGGCATGGCTATTCCACATTTATTAAATCCACAGAAACGTGCTAGAGAAAGCACTGCATTCCTATACACAAGCATCCCCCCCATCTGCCCTGTACAGGCACAGGGCCCACTCACCTATGACAAAAAATGCCAGTAATATGTCAGACTGAATTATTATTACATATAGAAGAAAAAGAGTTAGTCCAACTAAAAAAAATACCTGCCAGCAACTCCAGACAACATCCTAACTTTACATAGAAGTGCTGGGCTATCAGCCAAAGGGGGTGCTGACTTTGGTCACACAGTGAACAGATGATATTTCTAAAGCTAATGCTAATATGCAGTACTATGCTTTTAGAGAGATTTTTTTATTTCTCATAAAAACTTCGGTGAACATGACGTTCTGAGGAATCACTAATATGAAATGTTACTTGAGGATACAGATCTCTCCAAGCCATCCAAGTTAGCTGCAGCCTGAGCTTCCTGCTCCCAGTGTTGGAAGAATAGCTCTATGCAGCAGATGTGTCATACCCAGCACTCAGATGGCACCCCGTTTCTTTCTTAGCTGTGTTCTCTCCTCCTCTAAGTAAATACTGGAATGATTACAAGTGAAACAGGGTGTGAGAGCAGAAAATGGAATACAGGCTACACACAATTAGCAGAGGAGCTGTTTGTGGCACGCTGACACGAAGAATTGTGCAAAGAACACTCCGAGGTATCAGCCAGTGTGAAAGGGATGGTGTGTGCAGTAATGGTGTACAAGGTTTTCATTCTGCAGTTTAAATTCCCAGTATTTCACAGCATATATCCTTGCAAAACTTGCTAATAATCAACACTAATATCTACTTTTGATATTTAAAGTGAGTTTGTTCTCCTGGCAGCACAAACTTGAAGTTCCTTTCCTTGTTTCTAGAAAACGGTAAAGGACGTATGAAACCAGAAGTGGAAAAATACAGAGGGGCAGCGTGGCAGCCACCACTGCATCACTACTTAAAAAATACTTTTTTAAAGAAGAAACACTACGAATGCAATCATCATACCTGTGTTCTCCTGTGATCATTCTACCCACAGACACCTTCTAAGCATGAGCAAACACCAAAGCTGGGGTTTTTTGGGCTACATGAGCACTTTGCCCAATAGTCAATCGTAAGACATTGCATTCTCACAAAAATGCTGTGCCACATTACAGCCTCAGATGCAGCTTCTGGGGCAGCACTAGCACTCACCCCTGCTCTGCTGGCAGCAGTACAAGCTCTGCCCAGCTGTTTTACAAACACTGGTCAGCACTGCACTACCCAGAAGTGCATTCCTGTGTACATTTGTGGTGGGTGCGCTCTGCTGCACCCACTGCCAGGGTACCCAAACTCGGAGGAGTGGGAAACTGGGCTTTGGAGCGGCCTTTTCATCATTCCAGCTACAAGTAACAAGATTGCTGGAAAAACAGGGTTCAGAAATGGGCTCGCACGAGCCTGTTATTCCTCAGGCTGATTGGAAATGAGACACGTACTGCCTGGACACCTTTCCTTTACTGAAGGAAGGGCAGTGCTGGAGCCTGGCCGAGCTTTGCCTGCCTTGCTGATGGCAGAGCTAGTGCACTCCTGTAGTACTGCAGGGGATGGCCAAGGAGACAATGCCCTGGAAAGGTGGCCCAGGATGAAAAGCCTGGATGAAAGCCGTAGGACCCTCACTTGGACAGACTAACCACACACTCCAGTAACTGCCAGGGAAGATAGTGAAGCTGAAAGAGGCTTAGTGCAAGCATGCAGGAGATTTGTGACAGAAAGTTAGAACTCCATGTCAAGCCTTTCATGCAAACAATAAATATTACTTATGCTCATAATCAGACTTTTCTCCAGCATCGTCTTTGAATGTTGAACCTTTTTCAATTAATTAAAAACTATGCACTGCAGAGTGCATATTTTATCAGCCCTCAGCTGCTTAAGTGTCTAGAAAAGACCAGGCAGTTTTTCTTTTTTCCAGGCAACCCAGAGCAAGTACTTGCAAGGGTCATATCTTTTTAATTATCTTTTCTCTCTTTGATTAATTATTCCGTCTGACAATAGCGTGTTTCTAATGCTATTCACCTGCCTTTGATGATTGACAACTTTTCTGTCTGATTCAAAGCAAACAGCTGCTGCCATGATTGCCTAGCAACCAGGATGTGATGGATGAGCCCCAAAGATGGATGGCTGCAATAAATCATGTCTCCAGCTATAAAACTGAAAAAAGGGATAAGAATAAAAGCGAACAAAAAAACAAAACAAGGTTTCTTCCCATGAGTGCACTCAGCTCCTTACCAATTACACCTGAAATGGACTTTGTGTCTATTAATAGCAAAGTTTTCTAATCAGTAAGAATGCAATGATGCCATTTGTATCAAGGTGTGTTTACAATTGTTACAGCAAATTGGCACTTGTACTTCAATTACCTACTGTGTTACACAAGTGCAGGAGTAGGACAGCAAAGTTTTATCCTATACTGTTGAAGGCTTTATAGAAAATATTATGTTTTTTCAGAGTTTTTTCATGGTGTTGGACTTGAATGAAGGGTATAAACGTATATTCTCCTTACTTTTGACAACTGAGTGTACCAAAAGTAAATGGAACTGAAAAACTCATTTCTATAAAACTCATATAAGGTCCCTGCTGGCTTTAAAAAACATGTTTTAACCTAAATGTTTATTAAATGTTGCTGTCATTCCCTTTTGCTAGGAGGACATCCTGCAATCAAAGAAAAAGTTGATGTGACAGGCAGTGTTTCAAAAATTCCATCTACCTGTGCAAATTCAAGACTGATCCAACGACATAACTGTTGTCTCATTTTACCTACCATTACTGTAAATCATTTGATTTTTATAGGATGTGCCAGGCAAGGAACAGTCAATAGTTTGTCAGCTCGGAACAAGTTTAACCAGGCTGGGTATCACTCTTGCCTGAAGATGCTTGTGCACAAACACCCCAACACCTTAAGTTCTGGCACTGCCTACTGCTGAGGCTGCTCCATTGTTGGAATGTCTACCTCCTGAAAGTCCCTGCCTGCACTTCCAAGGAAAGATCTAATTGCCTATAAAAAGCTGTTTCCTTAATTCTTCCAGCAGGTGGGGGTGTCCTGGTTCCAGCAAAAGTGCTTCAAAGAGGGAAGGGATTGCCCTCACTACTTACACAGCCAGCCCATCCACCCTCCAGGAGCACCCTGGACACTTGGGAGCGAACACCAAGACTCAAAGATTCACAGTCCTGGATGAAGAGCGTGGGCAGAAAAGAAATATCTGAATGCTGAAATAATTATGTCCTAGAACTTTCTTTTCTTTGCCATTATTTGGGATCCAGGAAAAAAAAAAAAAGGCATCCTGTTAGCAAAAGGAAGCTGGAGTGTGTTAATCTGTTCATAAGCCATTTTTATACTGGAAGTGGTAATGCCTGGCAATGTTACACTGGATCAGCTACAGTGCTGCTTATATTTTAGTGTTACACATGGCAAGTCTCTGTGCTCATGCAAAAGGCTGCCTGTATCCTTGCACGGGCCACGGCTTTGTCTACATTCTTTACAATTATTGAAATGCTCCCACTAAAAACTTAACTCTGCCTCTGCCCGTCCCTCTCCCTGTTGTACAAACACACACACGTACACACACGGAAATCCAGCCTCTAAAACAATTGTAAGGGACTCCTGTAACGACCGGTGAGTATCTGGTAACAAACAATGAGAAAGCAAAGCCATCAATCACAACGTGCACGCCGAGGCCTCCATTCTGTCCCAGCTCATCCAACTCTCAAGTTACAGCTTTACACGGCAAGTCTAAATAATATTCAAAATGATAAATGGCACTATAAGCCTGATATCCATCATCAATCTTTTTTTAAGGAACATCCATCTTCAATAATGCACGTTTGAATCATGTGAAACCAAGAGCTCCCAGATTCATTTACACAACCCCCAGCAAGCTGGTGCTGCTTGAATGATACGTGTCAGCCAGTTTGTCCCAACTGCCAAACTTAAAAAAAAACGGGGGGGGGGGGGGGGGGGAAAAGAAATAGAAAGAGACAGAAAGAAAAGAAAACAGGAGGGAAAAACCTTCAGGGGGCTGAACAAGGCGACTTAGCAGATAATATGAAAGCACATAACCTCCTCAGTGAGTGTGGCAGTGCCCCCAGCACAGCCGGGCGCTCTGGTCCCCGCGCCCCGTCCCCGGCCGGCCGGAGCACATCCAGCAGCGCCAGAGCGGGAGCTGCCCCGCGCCCCCCCGAGCTCTGGCAGGGCCCGGTGATAAATGACACATGTCATTCTGTCGGGAGGGAAGGGTGGGTCAGTGATGTATGGCTCTGCTGAAAAGGAAATCGACTGTTTGGCATGGTGCGGCTATTCTCCACCAGGATTTAGTTTCAGAACTCTAAAATGAAATCTCCGATGTTTCAAGTGCACGGTTAGGGCAGGCCGACGTGCGGCCGAGGCAGCTTGCTGCCTTTTTTTTTCCCCCCCCCTTGTTTTTCTTTTTTTTTTTTTATCCTCTCTCTGCCCTTCGGATTTCAAAAAACTGCTCCACTGACTGGAAACTGCAAAAGAACACACATATATCAAAGTCTTCAATAGTTATGATCCATGATAAAATTTAAATAGGTTGAGGTTTCTATTTTTATTTATTATTGGGGGGGAAAAATGGCATGCAGGCTTGACACAAAAGCAAGATAAAAATTAGCATGTTTGAAGTAATCGTCCCACAGCTTGACATCTGCATAGTAAATTTTAAAGGAAAAAAATGTGTCAGGCAGGCATGAGCTGTTCCCTCCCTCCCCCCCTCTTTCATTAGCTCACTGGCAGGGTGGCACTTCTGAACCTCATTACTGCAGGAGGATTTATGAAGCTGAACCCAATGGCAAAGAAAAGGCATCTGTCAATAATTGTAGGGAGCTGCACTCACAGCTTTGAAATCTCATTAAGTATGCAGTTATCAGGCATAAAGATCAAAAACATTACTCAACTCCGACAGAATCTTATGGAGGAACATTAATTAGCAACAGGCCTACAGTACAAAAAAAAAAAAAAAAAAAAACAGACTTCCTCTCACACCTGCCCAACCCACAAACCAAAAGAAACACTCCCCCTCCCTCCAGAAAAAAATAATTCCCAGCATCTGAGACTGATCAAGTACATGAAACAAGAGAGAGGAAAAAAAAAATCCAGTTGAGACAGTCTTGGCGGTGAAGAGAGAAAAGGAAGAAGCTGTCAAAGTTGAGAAGGATGTCAGCACTGGCCCTGATTACAAGGGCCTATACAGTTCCCAGGCCTTTTATCATCCCTGCCATCAAAAACAGACTCTGTGTCACAGATGGATGACTGATGGCTGCCAGTCTGGAGCAGCCTCGCCAAGCCGCCTGGAGGCCCCTGCTGCGATCTGGCCCTCCAGCAACAGGCTTGACCTAGCAGGGAAAGGGCTGCCGGCAGCCAGCCCAGTCCCAGAGACACTCAGGAACAGCACCCTGTTCTGTTCTTCCCCAGAACAATCCAGCGAGAGCTTGGTCAGGGTTTGTTTGTTCAGCTTACAGAAGTTAAATGCAATACTGCTGCTCGCCATGCAAAGGCTGTGCATTATTTGAAAATAACACCAGGAAAAAAAAATTTAAAAAAAAAATAAAAACCTCTTCTTTGTCCATGCTAAATGTATTTTTCTAATCCTGTTTCTAGTTTGCATTTTAACTACAATTTGCACACTCAATTGCTTAGAAAATACGTGAGAGAGAAATATAAATTTGGGGGGAAACATACAAATTCATAGGCGAAGCTGGACCATAAAACCAAGTGACCTTTGCAGCATTAAGTATGGTGTGCAACTAATTAAGAACTATGGCCATATTAACATTTTTTGTTACAGAATCAAGGATATCAGCTACACAGCTTAACCCATAGCACATATTTTTTTCATTTCCTCTCTACCAAAAACTGTTTGCAAACAATAACGCAAAGCTACTTGTTTAAAAAAAAAAAAAGAAAAAGAAAAAAAGCAGGAGAAGGGAAATCACCTTCTGTAGTCTTTTTCCCACTTGGGACCATGCCTGAAAAACTCCCTCTCTAGTTACATGCTACCCTTCATACATTTTATATTTCCCATAATTTTGCGCTACAAAGAAGCTTTCCAATGTACAATTCCATTCCTGTGTTATTTCCTGTGTCCTGGGTTTTGATATAATGTACATGTTTGTCTCTGATTTCATGGGATATACAGTGATGTTTATGTCTCACTTATAGCCACTCTGAAGACTAGATTCTTAATGAGCTACATCTTTAATAGCGCACAGAGCCAGGGATATCTGTGCGCACATACAAGACAACCTGCCTGTCAAAATCTTTTCAATATCTAAAATTAATTCATTTACTAAAGTAATGTGCTTTAAAAAAAAAGCTTAGCTCTGACAAAATACGGAAGTGGAAGTTCCGCTCTAAACAAGATTTTTTAAAGAATTTTGCAAAAAGTGTTACAATAAGGTGTTTATATTTTTTCGTATGCTTACCATATTACTTTTATTATGTGTAGCATCAAAGTGATTATAGCAATTACATCTAACAGAATTAATTATAGAACATCCCATCATTTCTAAATACATAATGCATTAGAGGTAAGCCAAAGAAAGAAAACATCTTGACTGTGGTGACTATTGTTGGAGTATTTTTTTCTTCAAGCATGAAGGTGAAACCAAAGTAGGAAGAAACATACAGAAACGGTGGGGTAACAGCGAAATGTTAACTACAAAAATCTGAATATCAAAGCAGGTACATTTTTACTAGTGATAGTAACCTGCGCAAAGCTGCGCCAGCACAAATACCCATGTAAAATCCATTAGAGTTTTTAATCACAAAATATGGAAACTAGCCAATTCACCTAACCAATGTGTTAGTACATAAAGACAAGAGTGTATGAGTGAAAGAGTTACAAGCCTTTACGTATGCAAAATAAATTCACTCAAAGCTTCATTAATATTAATTTAAATTCAGAACCCATTTACATTAAATTGTTCATTAAAAATTGCCTATTTTATGCAACATGCATTCCGCAAAGAACACATAAGAAAGTGAAACAGAGGGCTCAATTTGATGATGGAAATATCAAAAGTAAATGAATTTGGATCATTCCAAACGAATAATAAAGCAGCCCTCTGCTCTGTGCCAGTGCGCGAAGTTTGGCGGGAGTTTGGCGGAAGGGCACGGAAACCGCCTGGCTTCCCCCTCGCCAAGGCTTGGCCGCCGCCCTTCCCACCTCCCCACCACCACACAGGCTTGCTAAAACGGGAATTATTTATGGACAGGACCTAAAACCCAGCCCCGTGACAATGCTCACTAATCGTGAGCACACTGGGCTGCCCCAGAACTTGCATTAATTGGCAGCGCGGCCAGGCTGAGCTGCCCAACAGCCGCGCCCGGGCGGAAGGGGATGGGAGCTGGAGGTGAGGCAGGCTGGCCATGGAGGCTCCTCACTGGCAAACTCCCACACCAACAACCACAGTCAACTTACGTGATTCCCAACAGCTGCTCCGAATGAAGAAAAGAGAGTCATAATTAATAACATGTGTCCTGACAGAGTTAATTAATAATTTATAATTAAGTCTAAAATACGAACTTAGATTATTCTTGAAGAGTTGCCCCTTTACTGCCCGAAGATGCCAGGTAATGGCATTGGCAAAGAGCTTTCAGATATTTTATGATCCTCTGGTAACTCTTTCCCTACTCTCCCTCTGCCCCCAGGGGAAAAAAAACCCTTTGAACATTTTCTGAGAAATATCTTAAAGTTGATGCCTGCAATGAGAAGTGTTTAAATTCTGCAGATTGGCTCTCTGCTGAGATGACCAAAATATCTTTCAGGCGCAAAATCAGGCAAATGCAGTAGGATGAATCTCGCAGTCTCTGAAATTAAGCCCTACTTATTTCAACTCTTTCAGTTCTTTTTATGAAAATGGTAACAAACAATTTCAAGCTCTGACAATGTTCTATTCTGCATTATTGTACTTAAGAAAACTACAGTACAATCTCTCATGGACTATGCCTTAAAACCTTTGAGCCAATTTTCATGCTTTATTTTTTTTTTAATGTTGAAATCAAGAAAAATCAATTGCACAAATTTTTTTCAATCCTCCTGCTTTAGGTTATGACACATACACACACAAAAAAGCAATGCATCCATTGTTTAGTGGGATTTTTAAAATTAATTTAATGTCTAACTGCAAATGCTGGAAACTAGAATTAATCTGTCTGGATAAAAAAAGGCTTACAGACATTTAAATGCATGTATCGGGACACTTTATCAACCTAACATAAAATTGTCATCTTATCTTATTATATGACTATTTTATGCATGTGTCAAAGAATTTGAAAATGAATGCCTGTCTATTCACTCTAATTACAACTGCATATTATCTGTCTGGATGTACCAGTCCATATCATTGTTACCAAATACAATATATTGTATTCACCTTTCATTTTTAACTTAAGGCTGATAAACCACAATTTGGGCGTAACTAAATTGGAAAAAAATTAGCAAACACAGAGAGAAGAAAAAAAAAAATATCAGACTAAAACACCTGAGGTAGATTGTTTAGTAAATGATGCTGAAGTATTTCATAGATAAGATAACACACGACTGCTCAGCAACTATGTTATTTTTGGTGTTGTATCATAACCATACACACACATACACTCCTACTTGACAATGCAACACTTCAGGCATCTTAATACCTGATCCACTAGCAGCACCTTGAATACAGGGCTGTGTTAAAATCTGACAATCTGTGTTTGGATTCTCTAGGAAACAGTCACGACATGGGATTAAAATATGGATTACTACACCGTAAAACTAGCAGTGCCAAGGTTTGCCTAGAAAGATAACACATAGGTTACTTTACATCCTGGCAAATGATTTCTTTTCATTCACTCTGTACCACCATATGTTTCTGCATAAGCGTGCACATAGCACGCTTAAAAATGTACCCCAC